>NW_006788746.1:261815-340251 GCF_000442215.2 Lipotes vexillifer | reverse complement strand
CGGGAGGAGGAGCAGGAAAGGAGCAGAGGGCAATTGCCCTGACCACTTGGGCCCTGGGAGCCTGCTGAGTTCCCAGGCTGGTCCCCTGCCCTCCAAGGCTCCCCTTTCTCCCCCTGGCTGTATTGGTCCTGGGGGCATACGAGGGAGGCCAGGAGATCAGGAGAAGCAGGTGGGAGGAGGCCTCCCAGACCTGAGGAGCAGGAGAGGAGGGCGTTTGCCCCACCCACTCGAGCCCAGGAAGCCTGCTGGGCTCCCAAGTCTCCTGCCCTCTGAGACCAGGGACAGGTGGCACGCCTGGGCCCTTTCTGTTCCTTGACCCTAAGCCCCACCCCCCCCCAGAGCCCCCAAGGCCTTTTCCAGCCCTGTGGGGTCCTGAGCATTCGCCCCACCCACTGCCCAAACCTTGCCCTTACTTAGGCCCCACCTTCCACAGCCAAGGCCTTTCCTCCCTGCTTTTTTTTTCTTCTTTACCCTCTTTTTTTTTTTTTTTACTATTCTGGTACTGATGTACCTTCCGGTTGTTGATTCATCTATATTTTTATTTTTATACTCTTTCTAACATATCTGTTAGTTTCCTAGTCTAGTTTTATTTTTTGCTTTGTTACTGTTTTTTTTTGTTGTTGTTGTTGCCCCACACGGCTTGCAGGATCTTGGGTCATGAGCTGGGATTGGGCTGAAGCTGCTGCAGTAGGAGTTCTGAGTCCAAACCACTGGACTAACAGAGAACCTCAGACCCCAGGGAATATTCATCAGAGTGAAGACTCACTGAGTCCCTCATCTCAGCACCAAGACCCAGCTCTACTGAATAACCTACAAACTCCAGTGTTGGAAGCCTCAGGTCAAACCATCAGTAAGACAGGAACACAATCCCACTCATAAAGAAAAAAAAAAAATGAGACAGCAAAAAAATATGTCACAGATGAAGGAGCAAGGTAAAAACCTACAAGACCAAATAAATGAAGAGGAAATAGGCAATCTGCCTGAAAAAGAATTCAGAGTAATGATAGTAAAGATGATCCAGAATCTTGGAAATAGAATGGAGGCATGGAATGAAAAAATACGAGAAATGTTTAACAAAGATCTAGAAGAACTAAAGTACAAACAAACAGAGATGAACAACACAATAACTGATATGAAAAATACACTAGAAGGAATCAATAACAGAATAACCGTGGCAGAAGAATGAATAAGTGAGCTGGAAGACAAAATGGTGGAAATAATTGCTGAGGAGGAGAATAAAGAAAAAAGAATTAAAAGAACTGAAGACAATCTCAGAGACCTCTGGGACAACACTAAACGCACCAACATTTGAATTATAGGGGTCTCAGAAGAAGAAGAAAAAAGAAAGGGTCTGAGAAAATATTTGAAGAGATTATAGCTGAAAATTCCCTAACATGGGAAAGGAAATAGTCACCTGAGTCCAGGAAGCACAGCGAGTCCCATACAGGATAAACCCTAGGAAAAACAAACCAAGACACATATTAATCAAACACACAAAAATTAAAGTCAAAGAAAAAATATTAAAAGCAGCAAGGGAAAAACAAAAGATAACATACAAAGGAATCCCCATAAAATTATCAGCTGATTTTTCAGTGGAAACTCTCCAGGCCAGAAGGGAGGGTCAGGATATACTTAATGTGATGAAAGACGAAAACCTACAACCAAGATTACCCAGCAAGGATCTCACTCAGATTCAATGGAGAAATCAAAAGCTTTTCAAACAAGCAAAAGCTAAGAGAATTCAGCACCACCAAACCAGCTTTACAACAAATGCTAAAGAAACTTCTCTAAGTGGGAAACACAAGAGAAGGAAAAGACACACAAAAACAAACCCCAAACAATTAAGAAAATGGTAATACAAACATACATATCAATAATAACCTTGAATGTAAATGGATTAAATATCCCAACCAAAAGACACAGACTGGCTGAATGGATACAAAAACAAGACCCATATATATGCTGTCTACAGGAGACCAACTTCGGACCTAGGGACACATACAGACTGAAAGTGAAGGGATGGAAAAAGATATTCCATGCAAATGGAAATCAAAAGAAAGCTGGAGTAGCAATACTTATATCAGATAAAATAGACTTTAAAATAAAGATTGTTACAAGAGATAAGGAGGGATACTACATAATGATCAAAGGATCAATCCAAGAAAAAGATATAACAATTATAAATGTTTATGCACCCAACATAGGAGCACCTCAATAACATAAGGCAAATGCTAACAACCATGAAAGGAGAAACAGACAGTAACACAATTATATAGGGGATTTTAATACCCCACTTACACCAACAGACAGATCATCCAAACAGAAAATAAATAAGGAAACACAAGCTTTATATGACAACAGATCAGATATTTAATTGATATTTATAGAACAGTCCATCCAAAAATGGCAGAATACACTACACTTTCTTCTCAAGTGCACACAGAACATTCTCCAGGATAGATTACATCTTGGGTCAAATCAAGATGTACAAATCAAGCCTCGACTGATTACAAATCAAGCCTCAGAAAATTTAAATCGTATCAAGCATCTTTACTGAGCACAACGCTATGAGACTGGAAATCAATTACAGGGAAAAAAACTGTAAAAAAACACAAATGCATGGAGGCTAAACAGTGCGCTACTAAATAAGCAAGAGATCACTGAAGAAATCAAAGAAGAAATTAAAAAATACGTAGAAACAAATGACAATGAAAACACCATGACCCAAAACCTATGGGATGCAGCAGAAACAGTTCTAAGAATGAAGTTCATAGCAATTGTCACCTCAAGAAACAAGAAAAATCTCAAATAAACAATGTAACCTTACACTTAAAACAACTAGAGAAAAAAGAGCAAAGAAAACCCAAAGTCAGTAGAAGGAAAGAAATCATAAAGATCAGAGCAGAAATAAATGAAATAGGAATGAAGAAAATAATAGCAAAGATCAATAAAATTAAAAGCTGTTTCTTTGAGAAGATAAACAAAATTGATAAACCCTTACTCAGACTCACCAAGAAAAAAAGGGAGAGGACGCTAATAAATAAAATTAGAAATGAAAAAGGAGAAATCACAACTGACACTGCAGAAATACAAAGGATTATAAGAGCCTACTACAAACACTGTATGCCAATAAAATGGACAGCCATGAAGAAATGGACAAATTCTTGGAAAGGTACAATTTTCTAAGACTGAACCAGGAAGAATCAGAAAATATAAACAGACCTATCGCAAGTAATGAAATTGAAACCGTAATTAAAAATCTTCCAACAAACAAAAGTCCAGGACCAGATGAGTTCACAGGTGAATTCCATCAAACATTTAGAGAAGAGCTAACACTGATCCTTCTCAAACTCCTCCAAAAAACTGCAGAGGGAGAAACACTCCCAAAATCATTCTACGAAGCCACCGTCACCCTGATACCAAAACCAGAAAAAGATAGCAAAAAAGAAAATTATAGACCAATATCACTGATGAATATAGGTGCAAAAATCCTGAACAAAATACTAGCAAACAGAATCCAACAGCACATTAAAAGGATCATACACCATGATCAAGTGAGATTTATCCCAGGGAGTCAAGGATTCTTTAATATACGCAAATCAATCACTATGATACACATTAACAAATTAAGGAATAAAATCCATATGATCGTCTCAATAGATGCAGAAAAAGCTTTTGACAAAATTCAACACCCATTTATGATAAAAAGTCTCCAGAAAATGGGCATAGAGGGAACCTACCTCAACATAATAAAGGCCATATATGACAAACCCACAGCAAGCACCATACTCAATGGTGAAAAACTGAAAGCATTTCCACTAAGATCAGGAACAAGACAAGGATGTCCAATCTCACCACTCTTATTCAACACAGTTTTGGAAGTCCTAGCTACAGCAATCAGAGAAGAAAAAGCAGAGGAATACAAATTGGAAAGAAGTAAAACTGTCACTGTTTGCCGATGATAGGATACTATACATAGAAAATCCTAAAGATGCCACCAGAAAACCACTAGAACTAATCAATGAATTTGGTAAGGTTGCAGGATACAAAATTAATGCACAGAAATCTCTGCCATTCCTATACACCAACAATGAAAAATCAGAAAGAGAAATTAAGGAAACACTCCCATTTACCACTGTAACAAAAAGAATAAAATACCTAGGAAAAAACCTGCCTAAGAAGGCAAAAGACTTGTACTTGAAATATACCATGTTTTTAGATTGGAAGAATCAATACTGTGAACATGACTACAATACCCAAAGCAATCTACAGATTCCATGCAATCCCTATCAAACTACCCATGGCATTCTTCACAGAATTAGTAAAAAAAAAAAATTACAATTCGTATGGAAACACAAAAGACCCAGAATAGCCAAAGCAACCTTGAGAAAGAAAAACGGAGTTGGAGGAATCAGGCTCCCTGACTTCAAACTGTACCACAAAGTTACAGTAATCAAGACAGTATGGTACTGGCACAAAAACAGAAATATAGAGCAATGGTACAGGATAGAATGCCCAGAGATAAACCCATGCATATATGGGCACCTAATTTATGACAAAGGAGTCAAGAACATACAATGGAGAAAAGACAGCCTCTTCAGCAAGTGGTGCTGGGAAAAATGGACAGCTACATGTAAAAGAATGAAATTAGAACACTACTGAACACCATACACAAAAATAAACTCCAAATGGATAAAAGACTTAAATGTAAGACCAGCCACTAAAAAACGTTTAGAGGAAAACATTGGAAAAACACTCTTTGACATAAACCACAGCAAGATCTTTTTTGACCCACCTCCCAGAGTAACAGAAATAAAAACCAAAATAAACAAATGGGACCTAATTGCAAAGCAAAGGAAACCCTAAACAAGACAGAAAGACAATTCTCAGAATGGGAGAAAATATCTGCAAACAAAGCAACTGACAAAGGATTAATCTCCAAAATATACAAGCAGCTCATGCAGCTCAATATCAAAAAAACAAACAACCCAATCCAAAAATGGGCAGAAGACCTAAACAGACATTTCTCCAAAGAAGATATATAGAATCCCAACAAACACATGAAAGGATGCTCGACATCACTAATCATTAGAGAAATGCAAATCAAAACTACAGCGAGGTATCACCTCACACAAGTCAGAATGGCCATCATCAAAAAATCTAGAAACAATAAATGCTGGAGAGGGTGTGGAGAAAAGGGAACCCTCTTGCACTGTTGGTGGGAATGTAGATTGGTACAACCACTATGGACAACAGTATGGAGGTTCCTTAAAAAAAACTAAAAATAGAATTACCATATGACCCAGCAATCCCACTACTGGGCATATACCCTGAGAAAACCATAATTCAAAAAGAGACATGTACCATAATGTTCACTGCAGTACTATTTACAATAGCCAGGACACAGAACCAACCTAAATGTCCATCACCAGATGAATGGATAAAGAAGATGTAGCACATAGATACAATGAAATATTACTCAGCCATAAAAAGAAACGAAACTGAGTTATTCGTAGTGAGGCGGATGGACCTAGAGTCTGTCATAGAGTGAAGTCAGAAAGACAAAAACACATCCGTATGCTAACGCATATATACGGAATCTTAAAAAAAAAAAAAAATGGTACTGATGAACCTAGGTGCAGGGCAAGTATAAAGAGGCAGACATAGAGAATGGACTTGAGGACATGGGGTGGGAGGGGGAAGCTGGGGCAAAGTGAGAGAAGCATTGACATATATACACTACAGAATGTAAAATAGTTGGCTGGTGGGTAGTAGCAGCATAGAACAGGGAGATAGGCTTGGTGCTTTGTGACCTAGAGGGGTGGGATAAGGAGGATGGGAGGGAGGCTCAAGAGGGAGGGCATATGAAGACACGTGTATGCATATGGCTGATTCACTTTGTTGTGCAACAGAAACTAACACAGTATTGTGAAGCAATTATACTCCAAAAAAGATTAAAAAAAAAAAAAAAAAAAGATCCCAGGAATTCACACTGTAGTGTGGCACCATCTGGCAGTTCCAGTGCATTTTTAAACGACAGCTTCCCCTAAATTTAGCCCTGTTCTTGTTTCTTCCAAAAGATAGCTTTTGACCCTTGATCATCTGCCACCACACTCCAAATAGAAGGCAGCATGGCTAACACATCCCTCATCATCAAATCTAAACTTATGTAGAGGTTTTTAATAATGAGATTAGGCACATTTTCATGTTTATTGGACAGTTTCCCCTCTTTTATGAAGTGCTTCTTTAATTCTTTTACCCATTTTTCTATTGGGTGCTCTTTTTCCTTTTTAATTTTTTAAATTTATTTATTTATTTTTGGGCGCATTGGGTCTTTGTTGCTGCATGCAGGCTTTCTCTAGTTGCAGCAAGTGGGGGGCTATGCTTCGTGGCAATGAACAGGCTTCTCACTGCAGTGGCTTATCTTGTTGCAGAGCATGGTCTCTAGGCATGCAGGCTTCAGTAGTTGTAGCATGCGGACTCAGTAGTTGTGGTTTGTGGGCTCTAGAGGGCAGGTTCAGTAGTTGTGGCGCAGGGGCTTAGTTGCTCCTCGGCATGTGGGATCTTCCCAGACTGGGGCTCGAACCCGTGTCCCCTCCATTGGCAGGCGGATTCTTAACCACTGCGCCACCAGGGAAGCCCTGGGTGCTCTTTTTCTTTTGATGGAAAGAAGTACTTTTTATATTCTGGATACCTGTGCTTTGAAGGGTATATAAATTACAATATATTTTACAACTCTATGGGCTTTTGTTCTTTTAAACTGTATTTTTTGGATGAACATGTTTTTAATTTTAAGACAGTTGAATATACCAATCATTTCCTTTATTTTTAGTGTTTTCTTATGAGGATCTTACTCAACAAATCCCTACTACTGCTGAGATTTTGTTACATAGTATTAGTGTTATTACTTCTATAAAATTTTGGTATAACACAAATAAGGCCATCCAGGACAAGTTTTCTTTATGGAAAGGTTTTTAAATGACAGACTCAACTTCTTTAACAGTTATAAAACAACTAAAATTTCCTTCTTATTACAGTTTTGGTAAGTTTTGTTTTTCTATGTTTATTTCATCCACATTTTAATTATTCAAAGTGTCTCTTTAATGACTATAATAATAATGACTGTTTTATGTTTCTAACATTGGTTAGTTCTGCCATTTTTCTTTTTCCTTGATCATCCTCACCAAGAGTTTAGTATTAGCCTTTTAAAAGAATATATACTGCTTTGCTAATTCTTTTTTTTTTTACGTGTTACATATTTCTGCTATTATTTTCTTCCATCTATTTGAATTTAATTTGCTATTATTCTAGTTTCTCGAGAAGAATTGTGTTTAGCTAAGTCATTTTTAGCCTTTCTACTTTTCTAATATATGCACTTAAGGCTATACAATTCCTTTTAATCAAATCCAAAAGGTTTTGATATTCCTATTTTCATTCAGTTCAAAATAATTTCTACCTTCCAACAGGTTACTGGGAGGTACATTCTTTAACTTCCAAATTTCATAATTTTTGTTACTAATTTCTCATTTAATTGTGTTGCAGACAGCCTTCTCTATATGAGTCCAACCCTTTGAAATTTGTTAATGGTTTCTTTATGGCCCAATATATAGTTAACTTTGATAAATGCTCCACAATCACCTAGAAGTAATGTGTATCTTGCAGTTGTTGTTAATTCCGTGTTTTATACAGGTTCATTAGATTAAGTGTGTTAGTTGTGTTGTCCCAATCTTCTATATCCTTACTGATTTGGGGGTGGGGCAGGGAGAATGTGGGTGTATGCTCTCATTTACTGAGAGAGTTGTATTAAAATTTTATATGTGGATTTCTGCTTCTGGTCAAGATGGAGAAGCTACCATTTTACCCTCCTGTCTGAAACAACTGAAAAACTAGACAAAATGTATAAAACAATGCCACTTAATACCCTGGACACCAGGCACTGAAGGACAGTAATCCTTAAGAGCATAACAAACAAAAGGGTGAGCCCTACACCATGGTCCCAGCTCACTGCCTGGAGAAAATTTCCAGGAGAATATAGAAAATTCAGAAGATTCTAAAACCTGTTGGGATTAATAAATGAATTGAGCAAGGTTGTTATATACAAGTCATTATAAAACAATTGTATTTCAATACTCTAGCAACAAATAAAAGACCTAAAAAGACACTTCATAAAAGACAGTATCCAAATGGCCAGTAAGCATTTGAAAAGATGCTTAGCATTATTAGTAATTATAGAAATTAAAATTAAAACCACATAAAGATACCAGTACATACTCACCAGAACGCTTGGAATGAGAAAAATGAAAAATATCAAGTGTGGCAAAGATGATAGCAATGTCCCTTCTGTGAACACTTGGAAAAACAATAGGCTGACCAGGCTGCTGGAGAGGAGGCCTCTGGGCCTCTCTTATCTTGGTTTAACAAATTCTTCTTTTTTTTTTTTTTTTTTCTTGCGTTATGCGGGCCTCTCACTGTTGTGGCCTCTCCCATTTGCGGAGCACAGGCTCCGGACGCGCAGGCTCAGCGGCCATGGCTCACGGGCCCAGCCGCTCCGCGGCATGTGGGATCCTCCCGAAACGGGGCACGAACCCGCGTCTCCTGCATCGGCAGGCGGACTCTCAAGCACTGCGCCACCAGGGAAGCCCCAACAAATTCTTCTTGAAGGTAGTGAGACAGGGCTCACAGTTCCTGTGGTATACTTATGGACCACTATATCCTTTAATTGCAGGTTCTGGGTCCTCAAAGTCAGACAAAAACAGTAGCATGTATTAAGTTTCCTAGGGCTGCTGTTAACACATTACCAAAAATGGGGTGGTTGAAACAACAGGTGAGAAGACCAAAATCAAGATGTTGGCAGGGTGGCACTTCCTCTGGAGGCTCTAAGGAAGGAGCTCTTCCTTGTATCTTCTAGTTCCTGGTGGCTGTTAGCATTCTGCTGCCCACAGCTACAACTCTCTGCCGGCTTCACAGTGCCTTCTCCTCTGTGTTATCGTCCTTTGCCTCTCTAAGGACACCTGTGATAGCATTTAGGGCCCACCCAGAGAATCCAAAGTAATTGCCTCATCTCAGAATGCTTAACTTTAATTAAATCTGCAAAGACCCTTTTCAGTAACCTTTAAAGTTCCAGGGATTAGAGCTTGATATTTTTAAGTAGTTATTATTCAACCTACTACACTTGTGTTTAATATTTTCGAAATAAAGGAATAAACTAGTAACCGTGGAGAGATCAGGGGAAGGAGTGGCCCTGAGGAAACCTTGGTGCGTGTGTGTTGGGAGGGGGTAAACTGGGAGGAGGTAGAAGCCTTACCTAGCAGGGGAGTAATATTCTCTGGGTACAGAGGAGCGACTGGGAAACTTTACAAAGGAGTACTAAAGAAGAATTTCCCCCTTCTTTGCCAGGGTCCTAGGATCTGATCCCAATAAATAAATTACTGCACTTACATGTAAATGCACTTCCTGAAGGAGTGGGCAACAGGCATGCTGTGGTAGACCGAGCTAGCTGCCCATTCAATATCCATTCTTTCCTTCTTCACTGAAAAGAATACCACTTTTATTTGGAGCCATCCACTGTTCAGCTAAAAAAGTTCATTTCCCAGGTTTCCTTGCAGCCACTGGTCATGTGACAGTTTTGACTAGTGGGAGGTAAGCAGAATTATGAAAGTGGAGTTCTAGAAAAGCTGTTGTTTTGCTAATAAAAGGGCTACACATTTGCACCTTTCCTGCAAACCCTTCCTTCTTGAAGCACTGCGGTGATGCCCTCAGGTGTAAACATCAGAATCCATGAGACCGCAACAGAACTGTAGAATCCCCGTACCAGCCCTAAACAGTCTGCCAGTAGACTTTTCTGTTATAAAAGAAAAACAATCCAATAGGGTTTAAGCCACTGTTAAACTTGGTTTGTAGTTGAATACACTTTTAAAAAACTAAACAAAACAATTGCTAGGTGTTTCACAGATACCATAATGTCAACCATAATTGGACAATTCCAATTTCTCTGGAGACTTAAAACAAAAAATGCCTTCACACCAATGCAGGTCCCAGACTGGTCCTCTTGAATGACTGGGTATATAACCTGCTCCCATACATTAGCCATAAAGTGCAGAGAAGGTTAATTAGATTCTTTATTGATTCCACCAATGTATTAGTAGATATGATAATAGTAAATGGTACTTTTACATTCTCTTAACCAAAAATATAACAAATATTTACACTCAATAAAAATACAAAAAGCATACAGAGGCACTGTCTTTCTAAAAGACATAAGTTTAAGAGGTATCAAAAAATAGGAGACAAACATTGCTTGTTACAGGACACTTTACAATCACTGAATTGTGCAGTATAATTGCTATTTGATTATTATGACTGTGCAGTTTTGTATTTGTCCTTTGCTGATCAGCTCATGTTTCAATTTTAAAAGGTTAGGTACAACTGTATTCTGTGTATCAAAAGTAAAGAAGCCTTTAAAAAGCACAACAGAAATTAAAGATGAACTGGGGTTCAAGTTTAAATTTGAAAATGTACTGTGACACTGTTTTGAAGATTTATCCCTTTGCTATATCACATTTACGGTAATACTAAAGGGATACATCTACTTTAATATCACATTTTTTAGAAACGCATGTATCAAAATAATAATCAGAGTCTTAAATATACAAGGAAACTCTTTCTCCCCTTCTTTTTAAAGGGGAGAAAACACTTTATAAAAATTAGAATTGTTCCTGGATATCGCCATGATTACTGTCACATTTCAAGCCTAGGAGAGATTCTCAAGGTGGTTATGCAGATGATGACAATGTGACATCACCCTCAAGAAAAACCATTTAAAGGCTTTTTCTCCCCAAATATCATACTGCAAGTAACTATTTGGAGAAAGTAAGACTCTATTAAATTACAGTAAACCTTTATGGAAGTATATATTGGATTTACTAATTCTCCAAATCTTTCATTATGCAGAGATTTTTTTGTTGAAACTTATTATTTGGCAAAAGTTTGCAGTGAGGATTTACTGCTTCAATAGCCCTGGCAGATTCAGAGTTGTGGTACAATGAGGGCATAGATCTCTTCAGTATACTTATAAATTTATAAAATAAAAACAAACGGGCATTTTGAATTGGAGCAAGTATAGGTTAAGGCTTCTCTTGTTCTAGTCACGTGACAAACTAAGAGAAGGCAGGAATGTACCGTAAATTAGAATATAAAGATCAAAACGCCACGATTTTTTAAGGGATAAATACCTATCAAACTAGAAAGCATTTGGCTTTAGTTCTTGATCAATGTGATCAGCTGATCCAAACACTCACATTTCAAGCTACAGGAAACAAAGGCAGCTACAAGGTGCAAGTCCAAAACCACAAGCCTCTGACTCTCTGTGCAAGATATTATCCACAACATTGAGGACAACGATGGAGAAGGCTCCCATCTGGTTTGAAAGACCTGCTAAAAAAACAGATACTGTGCGAACAGCACATTTTTCCGGGGAGTGGATATAAAATGGTGAGAATAAATACCCAAACTGGATAAAAAGATGGTTGTAGCAAAAATATCTTTCACTTTGTTTTGCCCTGGACATGAAAATAATATTGTCTAAATCAGTGAAAGAAAAATTTATGATCACAGGACCACTGTTTATAGATCAAACCTTTACAGTGTGACTTTCAAGCCAGGATTTTTGATCCAGGTTACTTTCCATTTCAATGGGCCAAGAAAGCTATGGAGCCAACTAGCCTCATTCTAACATACCTGGGGTTAATTTCTAAGGCTTAAGTTTCGTATTTACAGTTTTTTGCCCATGGGAATTTTTCAGACATGCTATTTTTCCTAAAATGAAGAAATTATCATTTTGATAGAAAAGATGGACTACTGCCATTTACCAGTTGGCACTGATTTATGATATTAAAATGAAGGAAATAGGAGGAGGATAGAGAGAAGGAAGAGAGAGCTAGGAAAAAATGAGAACTTTTCAAAAGGAAGTAATAAGCCAACTAAATCCTATAAATTCACATATGGATAACCATTCAGAAGTAAACCTATTTTTGGCTCCAAGTTGATTTGGGTAGTACACATTAATGGCTTTGGCTTTTTTTTTTTTTTTGGTAGTCACAGAAGTTTATTAACCTTTCACTTGCCTTTACACTAAAAAACAAATGAAAAAATTTTAACTTAAGATGTAGAAAACATCATACTTAATCTTTTTTAAATGCGGAAAGTCTACCTCATCCAGTAAACAGTCAATGAAATTTTAATTAAATACTTAAGAGTGCCATGCCCAACAGGCTGTTAAATATATACATCTCCTTCCTCTCAAGGCCTAAAGTGAAAACCAAGAAATAATCACTTCCATAATTCTAGCTCCTCTTTCCCCGACAAAATTTTCAACCAATTATAGACCTTGGTGTGCTAATGAGCTTTACCTGCAGGCAACTGGGAGCTGCAGGGTTTATGAAGATTAAAAACAGCCTTGTGCTGTAAGATGGGGGTTGGGTGGTGGGTGCTGCAGAACACCGCATAAAGCTAAATTGATCTTCATGACTATACCGCCAAAGATAACATGTCCTTTAAAAAAACTCCATATCTGAGTTGTGAAAAATTTTAGGTATAGGTTTCTACGGAGTAGAACTGTCTAGAACTCATTCTCTATTTACTGGATTTATAGTTATAGCTACAGTTAGACAGAGAATGACTTTCACTTCAGTTGGTATACATGTTATGTAAGATAAACATTTCATTCTTTGGAAATTAGGGTTGCTACACACCCCATCATACCTCTTCCTTTTCCCAAGAGACTGCTAGGACCCTGTGGTAGCTTCATTTGGCTTTCCAAATCCTGACCAGCAGATGGCAGTATTCTCCTTCCTAACACCTCAACAGCAAAGGGATTCCTGTTCCACTCAAACTGAGACCCTACGTTTCGTTGTTGCTATAGATGGTTAACATCTCTGTATAGATCAAACATATCATCCTGCAAAGATGGCTTGAGTTTGGTCAGATCAGAGACAGTTTTATGGCCTCAAACATGAACATCAATTAACAAGAGCTCCCAAATACAAACAAAACCACAAAACTTCAAATAATAAGTTACTTTTCAAATACATAAAAATATCCTTGGTATTGGCAGACATTCTGAATTTGTCTGTTAACCCAAGCTATGGCTTGAAAATACTACCACTACTACTATCTTAAAAATAACATGTTAAAGGAAAATCTATAGTGATATATATGGGGAGGACTCGAGTTTGAATTTGTTCTAGTAACTGTGGTCCCAAGGCAGGTCTGGTGTGCAAAGCGAAGACTGGTATCCAGGCACAACATCCATAGCTGAGGAAACTATGCATCTGCAGGGATTAAATGAAAGGAAGCATGATTCAGGGCTATCTCATTGCTCAGAGTACAGGGATTAAAACCTCTGGGTTAGCAGCAGGAGCAGCGAGCTATTTGTTGGCAACGGCCTGCAGAATTGTGAGTTGGTTCTGCCCACTCCTTCCTCCGTGACTTTCAGTAGACTTCAATCAGGTCAATCCAAAGGCTACACTGCTGAAACCTGTTCATTTTCTGAAAATAAAAGAAACACAGTTAAGTGGTAAGTCAGCATATCAATGAAGATCAACTAACAATCTAGTTATCTGTTTAAAAAATTAGTCAATTTCAACAAAGAAATCCTCTCAAATATCCCATCAAAGCCAGATTTTATTGTAATGACATTTTTGAGTTCTGATCACAATGAAGGCTGACAATCAACTGGAATTCAGAACTGCTTTTTAACCACTTTATTACTAGATTGTTTAGAAGGATGAAATTCATTTATTGCCAAAATTGCAAAGTTGGTCAAGAGTTCTGCTAATAAGAGGAACTCTATCAAACAGCATGATTTCAGATAATCTGACATTTTGATACTTGGAGTTTCAAGTGTCTGTGCATTAGTGTAAAACACAACTCTACCAATGTCAAGTGCCTCCTCTTAAAATTATCCTTTTACGCTGAGCTGCTATCTATTAAATACAATCAGCTTGCCCTCTCCATTTACAAAAAACACACCATCGTATTTAGGCATTTCTTTTTTAACAGAGATTTCTAAAGCAGTTAAAGAAAACATTTCTGATTATGTGAAATACCAGAGCAAAGACCATTCAATGTGTTTAGCAATTCACTTAAGAGCCATTAAGGTAGTTTGTCAACATACCATCTGCTTCGCTATCTGCGTCAGTCACATCTGCTAGTTTAGGATGGGATGGCTGCAAATTATGCCTCTGAGGATGAGTTACGATCTTCGATGGAACACAGGCCACAGGGTTGCTACTGACAGAAGCTGGTGGCAGTCTAGAGAGGCTGTTATGCATCATCTTTGACCTCTGCACTGCCACACTATAATCTGGAGGTTTTAGGTGTAGGTGGGGTCCTTCCTTTAGGTCTGCTAAAGAAATCCCCATGTATCCTGGAGGAGTGGGAGGTGGCTCCCTATACCTATCCTCCTTCTTGGGTGAGGTGACACAGTACACTGGCATGAAAAATAAGCAATGGAAATGTTAATGAAAAATATAAGAAATGAAAAAAAAACATACTGAAACTTATTACAATGACAGAACTTAAAAACTGACACAGTGAATATATTTGAACACAATGGCAGCAGGTTAAAAACACTTTTAATAAGCTTAATAAACTTGATAATTAAACTTGTTTTTAAAATACATAAATTACATTGGGTTTTACAAACATTAAATAGAATGAGACAGTTGAAGGAGATGACACTGATGACAAGCTTCCTCCTTTCACAGGTCAGACCACAAATCACAGAAGTGTGTGACAAATTCCTCAAGGAATACCAGCCCCAAAGGTGAATGAGTCAGAGACATTTAAGAATTCACCCAGAACATCTATACTCTATTAAATGGGGGGATTTTCATAGAAATGACATTTAGGCCCTCTACTTAAGGGCTATTTCACGTCAGTGCTGGCATAAAAACAACTTTAAAGAGGAACTGATTCCTTCAAGGACCTTATTCCTAACCTCTGCTCTGTGATTAAGTGAGAAGAAAAGCCATAATTTTAGGAAATCCATCTTAAATTAAGTTTCTCTGATTTACAGTGGACATTAAAAATAATGGTGACAAAAATCTTTTGCCCTAAGTTTGTACACCCTGGGTCTAAGGCAAAGCTTCAAAAAACATCAGAAATAAGTTAAAAAGGAAGTTCCATGAAATTAAGACCAATCCACAAGACTCACAGGACAAATGGCTCTGAGTATCTTGATCATGTAACTTTTAAAATACAAACACTATCTATATACAAGAAAAATAAATTTAAAAGGATCATTAAATTCTCCCCTTAGAGAATCAAGTTTGCCCTTATTGAAATTTCTACAACTCTACCAGTAAAATCTGCATGTAGTATCAAGGTCAGAAAGGATTTCCATTCCCATCTGAGGAGAATGGAGTGGGGAGGGGGTGGAGAGGTTGTGAAAAGAAGACAAGAATGAAGAATGTTAAGTGATTTGCCCAGAGTCATCTAGAAATGAACAAGAAAAATTTTTTTTAATCTATTTTCCCAAATGGATAAGAAGAGAAAGATTTTACATCCTTGCATACATGTGCTTGTATATCCATATAACAGTTACCCAAAAGGCTTTAATAAAAAATCCTTGGAAAGAAATGAATTAAAATTCCAACCTATAATGAAATTTGATGAGCAAAAAATATGCTAAAAAAAGCACGTGTCTTTCATATGTTTAGTAGTTTAAATTGACATCACAAATATAGTATAAAGAGTTGATTATAATAATATTGACTCAAAGTACAGTCACTCCACATGAAAAAATAACACAGGTGCTATTATATCTAAGTACTTATATAAACTCAAGAATAAGGAAAAAAATGTATTTGACGGCCAAAGATACTAAAAGAATACACCAAGAAAGCTGTGCACGGTTAGAACAGAATCCACAAACAGAAGCTGGCACACCCATGATATGGGCTAGGAGGGTATAATGAAAAATGTTTGGGTTTTTTTTTTTTTGGCTGCATCGCATAGCATGTGGGATCTTAGTTCCCTGACCAGGGATCAAACCCACACCCTCTGCAGTGGAAACGCAGAGTCTTAACCACTGGACTGCCAGGGAAGTCCCTGTTTTGGACTTCTTTATCACACTTTTTCCACCACTTGTACTACCTAAAAGTAGTATCTGATTCAAAGTTTCTACCATGTATGCAAAAAGCAAGTAGGGTCCAAACAATTTATGAGGTGGCAAAGAGAATAATCCCTTTATTACTACTGCACAGTAATGCAATAATATTTTCTTAATAAAACCAAAAAGATCTCAAAAGCAAAACAAGACATATAAACCTGTCCCCCTTATTAAATTCCTGCATGTCAGCTTTTTCATTTTAAATGGCTTGAATATCTGCCCCAAAGCTTTTGAGAAATCATGAACTTTTTGAAAATAATTTGCATGTGGAGGGAGGAAAGAGAGATTAGAGAAGGGAATTTTCCAAGAATAAAATTCTGGGCCAAGGTCACTTTACCACTTAAATTCTAAATGCCACAGATATGACAAAGAACACACAACTTACCAATCAAGCCCTTTTCTGTACTCGAAGTAACAGTTTTATAAACGGGGTCGATGCCGTCCTTGTGGTCCAAGCCTTCAGATGACTCAGCTGGGGTGCTCTCCAACACTCTCCGTTTAACTGTACCATAGTTTGGTTCGTATGTATCAGACAGAGAACTAGAGGAAGCCCAACTCTGCCTCATCTGATTAGTCTCTAGGCTTCCTTTACACTGACCACAAGTTCGAGAGCAGCCTGTAGGACAGGTACAGGGCTCACAGTCAGTGGGCTCAACTTCAGCTATGGGACCATCCAAATGGGTATGTCGATAAGAGTTCAAAAAATCCCAGCCTTTTGGGTTTGGAAGGCTTTGGAAGTTGTCATGGGAGCTGCTTGAACAGGAAGTCCAACTTCCACGACCACTATCAGCTGCTTCTATAATGATATGCTCGTGAGAAATCTCATCATTGCTCAGAGAAGATGAGACAGCTAAATTCTTGATTAGTGATGGCTTTGAGAGTGTCCACCTAAAATTGGAGATACACAATTAAAAGTAATTTACTAGCTTAATGGAAAAAATTTCTTCAGTCCATTGCAAGTGTTACTGCCTACAAGAGACTATAGAACATGCATCACAAGTGTTTAATGCCAACATAACCTTGTGGAAAAAAAATGACACTGTAATCAATCATCACTAAACTTGTACTGGCATTAATGTTAATACTTAGCTCGAAACATACACTGAAGAAACTCAAATACTTAAAAGGCTTCCTCAGAATTTTTCTTGAATTATTATGAAGGATGAGGTTTGAAGTGAATAATATTAAGCATACATTTTCATTCTTGGTCAACATAATGCAACACTAGATTCTCTCCATGCACACAGAATTAAGAATCCTCAATTACAGGAACCATGTTTTATTTTTCAGTGTCTCTGAGGTACCAAGGAAACAGCAACTTCCCCAATTACCTACTACTAAATGAATTCTATCATTTATAGCAAGGGTTCTCAAACTTAGTTTCATGGACCAAATCAAGCGAACAGCCTGTTTTTCTTATGGTCTTGAGCAAAGCATGGTTTTTACGTTTTAAAGGGTTTAAACAAAATGGAACAAAATACTCCAAAGATTTTGAGACAGAGACCATATGCAGCCTGCAAAGCCTAAAATATGTACTCCTTTAAATGGGCCTTTACCTGCCCACCCCCCAAAAGGTTTGTGACTCCCTGATTTATAGTACAGAGCATATAGAGCAGGGATCAGCAAACTAGAGCCCAAGGGCAAATCCAGCCCTCTACCTGTTTTTGTAAATAAAGTTTTATTGGGACACAGCATGCCCATTTGTTTACAAATTGTCTAAGGCTGTTTTGGTACAACAATAGCAGGGTTGAGCAATTGCAACAGAGAGCTTACAGCCAGCTATGCCTACAATATTTACTATCTAACTTTTATAGAAAAAGTTTGTTGACTCCTGGTCTAGAGAACCATAGTTTAGAAACCCTTACAAGTATGGTGATAATACTTCACTATATCTTAAATTTTTCATATAAAAGTGTACCAGATTTAACAGTATCAGTTTAGAATCAACTTTCTCAGTGCTTTCTGAAGATTTCCATTTTGTTTGATTCTAAATAGAAATTTAGAGTTAACTTTTTTTTTTAATTGACTTTTTGCTAGCTGATAATTCTTACTCTCCAAATCATACTTTGAGAGAGTAAGGATCAAGGACTAGTCCTACTCTCCCAATGTCTACAACGTGTATAGCACTGAGGGTACTTCCCATTACACACTCTTTCTGAGCAATCTCTAACCTTATAGCTACAATGCAAGAACTACTTCCCACCTACCAATAGCATCTTCACTTTGAGTTCTTATTGATCGAAAAGATACATGATGTAAGTTACCTGAATCCAGTAACACTTAAAAAATGAGCACCCATATATTTTTCAAAATAGTACTTATTTGCACATTCAGTATAGAGAATACATGCTTGGTTCTCCTGTTCTTTCAACTACCCCTTTGGTGGGGGTGGTTTTAGGTTCAAATTAGGGAGCACTGTTTGCAGGGGCCACTCGGCTTGGGTTTTGTGATGTGAACACAGGCAAGGATGTTTACCCAGGGCCAGGCTGACTATGGTCTCCTATCCCTGAGGAGTACTCTGTCTTTTCAAATGCTCCAGTGGATTCAGGGACTGCCACAGCCTGGGAGGAACACCGTTCATCCTGTAGAGCTGCAGACATGGAGTCAACAGAGCAATTGCTCACAATGCTGGACCGTGAAGAAATCTCACTATGGCTGGAGTCAGACAAGTTGTCAGATTTAGCTGATGGTATAAGTGTATAACCTGAATGAGAGAAGACAACTGATCAAACTACAAAACAAGGGAATGGGAGTGGGGAGGGTCAGGGAGAGGACAAAGAAAAATATGAAAAGAACAAAACATAAAGTGAGTATCAATGTCAATTTCCATCTATGTAGATGTAATGGTGCCGACTTTCTGTACATGTTCCTTTACATATCCATTCACCTACCTACCCACATGGCACCAATATAATTCCAAATTCAAGAAATAGAAAGTCAAAACCCAGTATTACTGAGAAAACTAGTTCAAAGGTAAACCTGCCCCAGGCTCTCACATAGCTACAAGCATTTAGTAAAACAAGAGGCATTAAATATATTACAAAACTTTAAAAAGTAGACATCTTGAACTTCTCAACTTCTTTTTAACCCTATGTCCCCTCCCCTTTGATTAATATAAATATTTCAATGACCTGAGTGTCCAAAACACGACCTCGAGGCAGGGGTATGTAAGGGGAGTCAGGACTCAAGGGAAAGAATTTTATTTTTGTTTTTTCAAACTGCAAATACCCTAGATATTTTGCTTCTGTCACCTAAGAAGTCTTGGCCCAAGTTAAAAGCCATTGTTTTAGAATTTTTAAATAAATTGTTTTAGATTTGGACTTACTCTTATACCTAGTTTCCTTTTTCTTCACCAATTTAGCAGAACATTACATTACAGAACATTACATCAGCTGTTTACAGCTGAACTGACAGATTTACAAGAATGTAACATGAAAAAACCCAGCATCTACCTGTTTTAAATTGCTCTATGACTTACTGCACAGCAGATATAGCTAGAGAGATTTTCTTTAGCATTCTCTGGAATGAAGGGGTGGAGATGGAGTAAGGTGGAAGGTTCCAAAAACAAATCTGCAGCATGATAGTTAATGTACACAATCGTCTGTTTGAGTAACTGTTAGAAAAGTAACCAAACTTCTTTTGTTGAGAAATAAAGAAAATGCTGTAGTAATCCCAGCAAGGAGTAGGTCTCAAAGAAGTAAACAATTATCTTCTTGTTCACTGAGAGAAGAATGAGGTTGATTAGGTGCATGACCTTTGGGTCCATTCCTAGAAATCTCAAGAAGAACTATAGGCTTTAGACTCACATATAGCTCAAGTTATTACAAAAAAATTGTTGAATAATAACTTTATTAATTAGTGTCATTAACTATTTCAAAAACAAAAATTAAGACTTAGAAAATGTGTGATCTGCATTTGGCTTTTGTGCCAGGCACAGGACAAGCCAAGGCAAGCCAGTCTCTTGACTCCTTCTTCAGTTCTCTGATCTTGGGATCACTGCTATTTCTCAGTGCCCTTCATGAAGTGATTTGGTCAATTTTCAAGAGGACCAAGAAAATGGATGTGGTAAATAAACTAAAAAAAATTCAAAAATTCCTCCTCAAAGAAAAAGTCATTGTTCTTTTATCCTGGGGGATAGACTTGCTTTACTGTTTTAAAAATAATTTCATTCGATTGTCTGTTAGATCAGTACTTGTCAAATATAATTAACTCTAAGAATCACCTGGAAGGCTAATTAAAATACAAATTCTTGGGCCTATTTCTGGCCATTCAAATTTACAAGGTCTGCAGTGGGACACAGTAAGTTTTTAACAAGTTTCCCAGATGTTTTTGAACCTGCTATGTTAGACTATCTCCTCCCTCCTCTGATCAGAGTATATATGAAAAGTGGATGATATAAAAAAGTTTATGTGGACAAGATACAGTTTCTTACCTTCCAAACACTTCACTTTAGCTTGTAAAGTAGGTGCAATAATAAGATAGCAACACAATTATCTAAGGCAAAGGTTCTGATCAGATTGTTACTGGGGGATTTAATGTAAAAGTAAACACTGGTTCCTTAAAAGCCTCCTCTACTTATTGCACTCACAGACCCAACTGCTACCAGCAGGAAATAAAGCCAACTACAGAAAACAAGAGTATTAAGTTTACTAACATTAGCAAAATAACATATGTACAAATAAGGCACTTTAAACGGATATGATTTTGTTGTTGGAGGACCTGTAACACTAATCATAAAATGCTCATAAATAGTATTTTAGTAAGTTGTCTGTCTGAGCCTTATTTGACAAATGACTTAATTTAAGCTACATTTACATTAATAAATGAAAACAAATTTCACACTAAAATAAAGTAAGGAACTTCATCAGAGTGTCTTTCTCCTTTTAGACTTGAATCGCGTATAGAAGCAGTTTAAAGTGTTACTGTTGCCTCGGCTATTTGAATTGAAGATGTCATTCCCTTTCTCATCTTTGATGTTGCTTCCAACATCCTTCACTTTCTCACAGCTTTCTGTAGCTTGATTGAGATCTGCGTCCTCTTTTTTGCTGTTGGCTAGTCTCTCCCTTGAAAGAGTTCTTTCCCTAAATCTTCTAAACGGGGATGTCATTCTTTTTCTGGCTGTGTTCTCACAACTTGTCCTGTCTCTATTCTCCTCAGTGGCCTTCTCGGTCCTGTCTGTTCTTTTGGCTGTGCTCCTGGTAATCTGTTGGATTTTCTTTTGCAAGTAAACCCCACCTATTCCGGGGCAGCTGTGGCCACTGATCTTGGTGCTGGACTCACGGGGAGGGGATGAGGAAGACCCTGAGAGGCGCAGCAGGATGCTGTGATCAGATATGATACTGCCAACTGGAGGGAGAGATGCAAAAACCCTGTCATGGTCAATTAATTCTTTCCAATGAATCACAATTAGCCTGGTTTTATAACATTTCACTGTTAAAAAATTCTAACATCTTGACAATATCTGAAAAATTGAAATCTAGCAACATATTTTTTAATGCATGGAGACTCTACTATATAGCATAAACAAGACAGAACACAGGAGAAAGGTTACCTTGATCAGAATAAGCTGGTAATAAAAAATTGCTGAAAGTAACCCAAGCTGGTAAAATCATAAGCCAAAATATGACAAGAGTATCAAATAACCAGAATTATTTCTCAAAGTAACTATGTCTAGAATTTTCAGGTGGATTCTACTAAGAAAAAGCTTAGCAAAAATCAGATAGGACATATAAATAGTATATACAATAGATGTATTTATAAAGCACAATTTCTGATCCTTTTTTCTCTACAAGGCAGAGACGTTGCCTGCCTGAAGCATTGGGGAAGATATAGGTTAAGGCCTCCTGATGTCTCACTTTTTCAGTTCTTTCTTGTTTAAATTCTCCTTTTAAAAATCGCGAATGTAGGCTTATCTTCTTAACTGTTAGAAAACAAAGAACTATTCCAAAGTATACCAAGAACTAGAAACAGATTCTAATAACATACTCTTAATGACATTTTTGTTCAATCACGGACCACTGGCAAAAACCTGTCTATGGAAATAAACAAGCAGAAATAGTTTTGAAGAAAAGAATTTTGTCAGATTTCTAAGGATTCAAAACATGACTATGACAGGCTCACAAATCTCTAAACATCATGGTCAACTGTCGGTCACATACTGAAAGACACAACAGAGAAAAGACTTCTCTATTCCAGTGGTTAAAATGCATTTGTTTGGAATAAGAGCAATGGGGAAATTCCTGTTCCTAACACCTCTTCCCACAAGTCACACTGACCCATAAAACACCAAATCCAATTCAACTAGTTTCCTGGTTAGAGAACTGTCTATAATGGGACCTCTGGAGGGTGTAAAGATGTTCCTGAAAGAGCATTAAGAGCATATGGACATTGTTCATCTGGACCATCTGTGTGAATAGGCACTGTTCCCAGCCCCAATCCTTGGGACCTGATAAAGGGTACTCTGGATAGGATACATACATAGTAAAGAGATGAAAGATATCTGTGTGCCTTCCCAAATCATATATGAGCTGTATACAACAGGAACGGAAACCTGTGTTTTACAAACACATCTATTATGTATACTTTTATATGTCCTATTCGATTTTTACTAAGCTTTTCTTAGTAAAACCTGAATGAAAATTCTAGCCAGTCTCAGCTAAGTGAACAGGGTCAGTAATGGAGTTATACTGCCCTGGAGTGGCAGCAGGGAAGAAGAAGAGAAACTCCGATTTACTAAACACTCACCATGTCTCAAGTGTTACAGATATTATTTCATTTAATCCTTAAATAAGGTCCTAAAATAGGTGGTCCCTAACCCATCTTATAGACAGGAGACCTGACCTTATATAAATCAGTTGCTTGTAATAACACAGCCGCCACCAGGGACAGAGTCAGGATTCAAACTAAGGCCTGGCAGCACTGTACCACTCTGCTGTCACATAGTCAGCAAAAATAAAAAAGAACCCTCAAAAGTGAGGGAAACTTAGAGCACAGGAACTGAGGAAAGCTCTGGAAGCTTCTCCTTCCTGCTAGAATTCGTTAGCTTAACTTGTCTTCTCTCTGACCATGTACCATTCTGTACTGTGTTTATTCAAGGATGTAATTTTTTACATCTGTGAAATGCCATGACTAAGGAGTCTTTTTCGCCAGGGTACACGGGGAATGTGGAGGGCCAATGTAAGAAACACACACATTATTTAGAATGCTACATTTGCAGCTGACATGAAATGGCATCTTACATGCATATTACCCAGGCTAGTCAAAAAAAGAAAAGCTTCAGTCTGAATTAGGAAAACATAGATAAATAAAGAAGAGCAATTTCAGATTTTTTAATTCAAAAGGTTTTACATTAGCATAAATGTAAAAATCCACAAGGGTGCTGTATAGGTTATAAATCCTGATTAATAAAAGGTAGTAACACTCCATTACTAAAGAAAGGAATGTATCAGCCTAAATATTTGTTTCATTTCCTAAATCTTGTAGTTGGTTAAAAACAATTTCTTGTAGACATTCCTATTTTAAAATACTCCATAGAACTGTTTGAATTAATTGGTAATTTGAATAACATCAAGAATTTGCACAGACCAAAACAACTGTGAGTTCTGCCTTCATTCTTATCTATACTTGTCCTCCACCAAAGAAGGACCACACTTTGAATGCAGGAGTCCTAACTCCATGATGCATAACACCTGAAGACCATATAAATAACACAATCCAAAACATGAAAATTCAGGAAGTATTACCAGTTACACTTTTCTTCACATTTTCTATTATTACCATAGACCAAAAGCAAAATATGTGCCACGTAATGTTGTTTGGCGTAACAAGAACTAGCTTGAACTATTTTATCTTACCTTTGCGAGGGGAACCTTGAGGAGATGCAGGAGGACTAGAATGTAAGGATGACGCCATAGAAATAGTGTCTTCTGTATGTTTCTTACCACTTATTTCTTCAGTTGTTCCTAAAACTTTCTGAGGTAAACTTGTACCTAAAAATAAAATCAAAGAAGCAAATAAGTATCACTTCACAATTAAAATGTCTGCAGTTGCCTAAATTACTATATAACTAAAGCCATGATGCACAATGGCTAGTGTAGTTAACTGAAATGTATAAATGACAAACGGGGACTAAATGACTGGGTAATGGCATACAGAGATTCTCACCTCCAGGTTATTTGTTCACATTCAGCCAGTCAGCGCAGATCAGATTATAATAGCTTTTTGTTTGTTTTGTGGCATAAGGGATATTGATTTAACAGTCTGAGTACAGTGTCCCACTCCACACAACTGACACACTTATTGGAAATCTTAATAGAGAAGGCATGGATTCAAACTCTTCCCTCCCCTCTAGAGGTGGCCTCTCCAAGTCAGGGCAAGGCATGTGGCAGGGGCAGTGTAGGGATGTTGGCACTGTCACTACCTGTGGTGCATCTGTGCTGTGGGTATACAGAAGCTGCAGGGCTGCCAGTCCAGCCCTTTTCAAGAGCACTAAATTCACACTACAGGAGAGAAGTAGACAACAGAAAGAATCATGAAGTTATAGAAAAATAGTATGGAGTCCACTGGAAACATTCCTGCAAAGTTCTATCATCACTCTTGTCCAACAGCTGGTCCTTTTTAGCATAGGTCAAACTTAGCAATGCTTTCAAATACACGTATTTTTACAAACATCCTCTCGAAAAAATGTCAAAGAGGTATTGACACTGTTTTTAACCAGTAAAGTAAGCCCAACTTTGATGAGTACTCAACTTTGATGAGTGTCAGCATAGTAACAAGCAGCCCTTTGATACTGAAAAAATTTAAAACACAGTATACAAACACTACTCTTAATTAAGTGCCATTTTAATATAAATAAATTTATCACATAAATCATAGTCGTATTAGAGCAAAAGGGAAGAGGGCTACCTGGCACAAATAACACTGCCTCTCAAGTGATGACATCCAAGTAAGAAATCAGAGCTAGACTTGTCCCATGTCTCACTCCTACCACAAAATCAACTTCCCCCATTTTGCATCCAATTCTCTACTCATTTCCACAGACACCAAACTAGATCAGGCTCTAGGCAACTTCCCGTTGCTACATCAGCTTTCCACTAAGGCTCCCTATCTCCAATCTCACAGCCCTTCCTACTATAGACCTCCTCCAACATAAACTAGACCATAACCTTGCCTTGCTCAAACTGCTTTAACAGCTACCCACTGACAACTTTCCTCTAGCATGTCATGTTATAATTTTGGCATGTCTGTAACTTCACTTCTCTTCATCCTGGGACACTGTTTAGTACTGTGTTAAAGTAAGGATTTTGAGCCAGTTAACCTGGGCTCAACTCCCAGCTCCATCTCTTACTCGTGGTGTATAAGTTACTTAGACATTCTATGGTTCCTATGTAGAATGAGAGTATTATCTATCTTTAGGGTTATTATGAAGATCAAATGAACATAAAATATAAAGTTAGTAAAACACTTAGAACCGTGTCTGGCATTCATTAAGTGCTCCGTAAGTGTTAGCATTAATTATTATTGTCTCTCAACACTCTACAGCTTTGTCCTCAGAGGCAGCAAACTGCCTGTAGCTCCTTGTAGATATCAAATTCTTCTTCTGCCTGAAGCAACTTCTCTGGAATTTTTGCCTAATTACCTCCTTTCTTATCAACCTTTAAGACTCTGCTTAGGTGTTATCTCCAAAAGGCCTTCTCTGGAGTACTATCTTACCTCTGTCTACCCTAAAAGCTCTCCCTCTTCTGTTCTTTTATATGTTATGTACATGCTCCTGGCATAACAGTGAACACATTACATATACTGATGTTATCTATTTGTGTGAATGTCTGTAACACCAGACTGAAAATCTGGCAAAGGAAGGGGCATTTTTTATTCAACTTTGGATTTCAAAACAATATCAAATTAAATTCACAAGGTTCTACTGAATATGTCCTATGTATAATGCATGAACTAAATAATAAAGTTAGGGACCAAATCTAATCTAGCTTCCCATTTGAAAGCTAAAATAGTGATACTGTTAAAACAACAAATGAAAGTAATTTGGACAACATCTACATGGCCTAACAGAGGAAAAAAAGCATGGTCTATACTTATATATTTTACACTTGCTTCTTGTCCCCAAGCTAGGTTTTCAGAAGTGGTCATTAATGAAAAACCAACAAACCGTCTTTTTTAGAAAAAAGCAATTTCATTATTTTTAGATGCAGCAATTTCATAGGCTGCATCTGCATTAGATAATTGAGTAAATGCACCACTAAATGCAGTAAGCCCTTGGTACCCAAATATACTGCTGTACGTTTCTGGCTGATACGATTACAGGAATTCCAACATCAATATTTAAAATATGCATGCAGTCATTGAATACAGCAAAATGAAGCACTAGGCGCCTATAGGCAAAATGAAGCATTTTTTGACTCATGAGTGCTGATTATATTACACAAACTACAATAGCTGATCTCCAAAGCATTTATATTTGTAATTATTTTCCATTTTCACTCGCCTGAAAATTTCAATTAAATGAATGCAATATTAACTGTGAATACTCACTCAGTGTGGCAGGGTCTTTTGCTTGTCCCTTCTTCCTGATGGGGTGCAAATTTACAGCTGGCACCTGAAGCACCTGGCTCACTCTGTGGGGCTGATGCAAATAGGCTTTAGCTGCTTGGCCAGCTGACCTCACAGGCACTGGAGACATTTCTGATGACTTGACTGATCTTTTCTCACTTAGATTCTTGGTCACTAATAGAAGAGAGTAAGAAATACATAATTCTGCACTTTTTAAGGCAAGGTTATTACCACTGACAATAGTACACGGCTCATTAAAATCACCTATTTTTAACACAAAAAAGATTAATTTTCCTAACAAAAATTTCATGTATTATGTTATTTCAAAAATTTTGTAGAATTTTACTCCCTAAATTAAGATAACAGACTTAATTAGCTCCATCTGCACCATCATCCTAATGGCCAAGTTAACATCCTCTCATCTATATATATATTTTTTTGACAGATCCTGCCTCAGGTTTATTTCTACAAATAACACAGGATGACACCAGTCCCATGCAGACAATACCCCAGGGGTCACATCAGTCCTTCTGTCTTCGTATTAGCGACAGAAGAGCCTTTGTTGGTGACTAGGCCACCTTTGGGAGCCAGAGCCAGAGTCACAGCTGCATCCCGTGCCCTGATTTCAGCCTTGGCCTCTGGCCAGCGGAGCCCGAGACCCTTGGTGATGTGGGAATGAGCACATTTCCCTGAACCTGGGGTGAGTGATGTAGTCAAGTCAACTGAGCTTGTGGCTGCTGCCCTTCGCAATCTGGGCTTGACCTCCTTGGGCTTTATAAAAGCCTATATAGCCTTGGCAGGTACACTCATGGCCTTGGTGTTTTTGGCCAGCATCTTCCTCAGGTACTTCTTGTCATGCCTCTTGGCAAACCTAATGTTCCTCAGGAACTTGGAGTCCACCCCCTTCAGAGATTCAAAGCTTTGTGATCAGGGTTTCTTGATGCCATTTCTGTGCCATGTATGGGATCTGCTGTTCATGGTGTGGTTCCTGAAATTGGCCATGTGTGCACCAAAGCCCCAAAGCACTTGGAACCCAAAGAGCTAGCATCTTCTCATTTATACTACTGAAATACTCCCCTCACTGTATCAATTCTAGCATGCCTTCAAGTCATTCTCCATACAAGAGTGCAATGACTCTTCCATCATGAAAATCTGATCACGCCATTTTCTTTCTAAAATTTATTTTATTTATTTATTTATTTATTTATTTATTTTTTTTGCGGTACGTGGGCCTCTCACCGCCGTGGCCTCTCCCATCGCGGAGCACAGGCTCCGGACGCGCAGGCCCAGCGGCCATGGCTCACGGGCCCAGCCGCTCCACGGCATGTGGGATCCCTCCGGACCGGGGCACGAACCCGCGTCCCCCGCACCGACAGGCGGACGCTCAACCACTGCGCCACCAGGGAAGCCCTATTTTATTTATTTTTGGCCACGCTGGGTATTCATTGCTGCACGCGGGCTTTCTCTAGTTGCGGCAAGCTGGGGGGACTACTGTTCGTGGCAGTGCATGGGCTTCTCACTGCGGTGGCTTCTCTTGTTGCAGAGCATGGGCTCTAGGCACGTGGGCTTCAGTGGTTGTGGTGTGCAGGCTCAGGAGTTGTGGCTTGAGGGCTCTAGAGTACAGGCTCAGTAGTTGTGGCGCATGTGCTTAGCTGTTCTGCGGCAAGTGGGATCTTCCTGGACCAGGGCTTGAACCCGTGTCCCCTGCATTGACAGGTGGATTCTTAACCACTGTGCCACCAGGGAAGCCCTATCGTGCCACTTTCCTTCTCCAAATGCCCTACACAAACTTTTAGATGACTTGCCACTGCTCTCAGGATAAAGACACAAATCCCTAAAACAAGGTCTATTAGACCCTGCATGATCCAGCTTCCCTAATAACCCACACTCTGCAGCTACTAGATTAGATCCCGTTTTATGTTCTCAAGGCATCCTGTATCCTTCCTTCACAGCACTGATAACTGTTAACGATACAATTGTCTGTGAGATTAATCAATTAATGTCTCTTCCACCCACAAGGCTATAACTAACATGATTGTAAGGACTGTTTACTTTGTTCACTACTATATCCCTGTGTGTCCAGTGATGGATAGAAAACAGAGGCTTAACAGGTAGTTGTTGAATAAGTAAGTGAAACTATTTCAACAGCTATACATAGGAATACCAGAGATATTTATAAGTAGATGGTTACTATACTTGAAGATGAACATCAGAATTAAAAACTGAGAACTCTTGGGCTTTCCTGGTGGCGCAGTGGTTGGGAGTCTGCCTGCCAATGCAGGGGACACGGGTTCGTGACCCGGTCCGGGAGGATCCCACATGCCATAGAGCGGCTGGGCCCGTGAGCCATGGCCGCTGGGCCTGTGCGTCCGGGGCCTGTGCTCCACAACGGGAGAGGCCACGCCAGTGAGAGGCCCGTGTACCACAAAAAAAACAAAAAACTAAGAACTCTGACTTAAGAAACAAAAAGCTGCCTCCTCTGTATAAAATCAATACTGTAGTCCAAAGAAAAAACTTCTTCCTTCAGGTAGTATTTTTAGTACTTTTAATTCTTCAGGCAGTTATTCAGGGTGGTTTTAATGCATGTCCAACCTCAATACTCCATGATATTTTTGTTTTTTTGCGGTATGTGGGCCTCTCACCGTTGTGGCCTCTCCCATTGCGGAGAACAGGCTCCGGAAGCGCAGGCTCAGCGGCCATGGCTCACGGGCCTAGCCGCTCCGCGGCATGTGGGATCTTCCCGGACCGGGGCACGAACCCGCGCCCCCTGCATTGGCAGGCGGACTCTCAACCACCGCGCCACCAGGGAAGCCCAATATTTTTGTTTTAAACACCAAGATAAAAGTGTTTAACCTGTCCCAGCACAGCTACAATAGTTAGCTACTATGCTTTTATTATCAGAACCTAGAGAATATTTTGGGTGATAAGAATACCTCAAAAAGTCAAAGCAAAGTGCTCCTGGGGGATAATAGGCAGTAGCGCATCAACTGACTAAATCCAAGATGTTACCAACTTTTGGTTAGAGCCACGAAACATTTTCCCCCCAACACTATCAATTCCGTATTGACATCTTATTTTAACAGTTGCCATAGTACAAAGAAAAAAATCAAGAGACTACTTTGATTATAAAAAAAGAGGTCACAGGTGAGTGCCAAAACTCACACATATATACTTATTATGAAGAACCAAATTCTATAATGTTTGGCAATCAACTATTATTTGGGTCTGGAATTTATTTAAACATTTAAAAATCAATCATGCAATAAAAATCAAAGACTCTCAAACTAAAATAAAGCAACATGAATTGAATTAAATTTTCACAAAACAGTTTAACTTTCAGTTTAAGAAAGACCCACAGGTTTTCTCATTTTAAATCAGTATTAAAATCAATGGTAGTGAGACACCATTTAGTGTTATGAGAAAAGAAGTAGATAAGTCTAAGGTGGGTGTGAGAGGAGAAAGGTATCGCAGGTGTGTGTGAATGCGTGGTAGGGGGAGGAGAGAGAGAACGCAGAGGCTGGTATGTGGGATCTTTCTAGGAGTCAAAAAAGTTTTTTTAATTAGTTAGTTATTTGGCTGCGCCGGGTCTTAGTTGCAGCACACGGGATCTTCGTTGTCGTGTGTAGGATCTTTGTGCAGGATCTTCATTGTGGCATTAGTTGCGGCATGCATGTGGGATCTACTTCCCTAACCAGGGATTGAACCCAGGCCCCTGGCATTGGGAGCACCGAGTCTTAACCACTGGACCATCAAGGAAGTCCCTAGGCCTCAAAATTTTAACAATGAGCAAAGCATAAAAAAGGTTTCTATGCTTCTAAATATTCCAAATCATATTTGAACAAATAAAAGCAGATAGTGAAAACAAAAGATAAAATAAACAACCTTCGGGCTTCCCTGGTGGCGCAGTGGTTGAGAGTCCACCTGCCGATGCAGGGGACGCGGGTTCGTGTCCCGGTCTGGGAAGATCCCACATGCTGCGGAGCGGCTGGGCCCGTGAGCCATGGCCGTTGAGCCTGCGCGTCCGGAGCCTGTGCTCCGCAACGGGAGAGGCCACAACAGTGGGAGAGGCCACAACAGTGAGAGGCCCGCGTACCGCAACAAGAAAAAAACAAAAAAACAACCCCAACCTTTTATCAGACAAAAGCAGGAATAATAAATTGCATCCAGTAACCATAAGATGATGAAGTCTATACTGCATTACTTGGGAAAAAATAATTTTGATGATCATTCAAAGCAGCGTCAGAGATATTTAATAAGTGTGTATATGGCTTTGAACTTTAAAACATGAATAAAATTTGAAGATTCTATATACTTTTTCAGTCTTTACTTTTGACATTTACCATTTTCTCATAGCAGACACTTCTTGATATCCCACCAGGTGGTAAGAAATTTTTCCAGATACTTTCCAAGTTTATATACATTTATTATTTTTAACAGCCATATATCATTCTTCGTATTGATAAGGAAGCAGTGTACTTAACTATTCTCTAGTGTTTTGATATCTGTGTGAGTTCTTTCTCCATTGTAATACATGCTGCACAATCCCAATACTGGACACCTCACAGACTGCTGTGAGGAGGAGTAAATGGCAAGGTTTATAAAAGTGTTTAGCATGGTTGCTGGCATATAGAGAGCGCTCAGTAATTGTTAGCTTTCATTATTTTACTTCTTTCTCTTAATTTAATAGGTTTGATGTAGAAAGAATCTGAGATAAAACATAGTACCAATAGTTGCTTGAGTTTTACATTTAGGAAAACAAGAGATCTAAGATGAAGAGAAACTTGTTCAAATGGTAATAAATGAGACCCAAACTCTGTCTCCATCCTTTAGTAGGTGTTCTTTTCATCACAACCCATTCATTTTTCTATTGGTAAAAGTGTTCAAGATACTGTTTTTATAACAACACTTACTGAATGGCTCATTACCCTACATTTTAAAATTCACTGTGAATCTGAATTTTAAAATCAATACTTGGTTGTATTTCCATTTTATCTTTTCTACTCTATTGACATACTTTTTCGATCACTATGTAAATACTATATCATTTATCAATTTCAGGGTCAACCCATGATAATTACAATTTCCCCCTATCAATTAGGAACACAGAAATAGAAAAACTGAACCTTCCCCCTCATATATTCTGTCAACATTTAATCAAGCTCTATACATCATACTGGGATTTTTACTGGTGTAATATTTAATCATATATATAGATAGATAATACTCACTTATAATGGAAGTACAACCATCTTTATTTTGTTGTTATAACAAACACAATATATTTTACCATCTTTGATCTCTGCTCTTACAACTCATGATTTCCTTGACCCAGAGACACATACATTCTATTGTTTGTACTTAATTAAAAAAAAAAAAACAGTATTGAGAATAGGCTCTATTTTGTTCATCATATTTTCTATTTATAAATATTAGAATATATCTAATTTTTCTTGTTTTACTTTATTTACTGATGCCTATAATACACCTATTATCTCTAACAGTATATTAATTAAATTTATTGTATTTTTTCAGTTGGTAAATGATATTATCTGTAAAATTTTTAGGAAAGAGAAATTTTTTCACTTATTTTACTCTTCATTTAGGGATGAAGATCAGAACATTCTCAAAGAGAAGGGCTCCTCTATAATGTTTCACTTTTTTAAGAAGACTTTAAAATGCTTTTTAAAGAACTATATCACTCCATTTCTTGCACAGAGTAATCATCAGGAATGGATGAGAATTCAGTATCTGATTAACATTATCACATGATGCTTGAGGTATGTCAGTAAACTTTTGTGACTGAAAGTTAATTTTCTTGGGACTTCAGGATAATACTAGAGCAACAAATTTCTATTTTGTTGTGCTGTTTAGTGTCACGTAAGTGAAAACTTATACTTACAGGTACCATATGCAGGCTCCCATTGCAATGACATCATCTGGAACTTCTCCTCATCTGTTTCTACATCCAGACTGGAAAGATACTGCTTCACTTTCCTTGCCATTTGGGCATCTTCGTACAGCTTCTTAGCATTAAGCAGAGAGCTACGGCGTGCCTTTTTTTTGTGAGCACCTCCCTGAACATCCAGCATGTTTGAATTTGTGCTGCCTTGACTCAGTGACCTGTAAGAAGATGGAGATCACAATAAGGGGCTGTAAAGATGAGAATTAAGTATGGCAGATTGAAAATTAAAAGAATTCTGTTCTGTTAATGCAACTGCATGCTGATGCAAATGAGTTAAAAGATGAAGAGCATTAATGCAAAGTAATATGGTACATATGGCAATGTTCTGAGTTTTCAGATTCAGCAAAGTTCAGAATTCTAAAGAATAAGTTAACAATTCCCCCCAAAGCAACAAATTCCATCAGACCTGTGTTTGGTGCCTTTGCAACCCATGGCACAACTGTGACAAGTATAAGCATTCCTTTGGCCCTATGGCCATCCACACTCTGAAGATATGGCAAGAGCCTAGTTCAGGACAAGTCCACCCTGAGCCAGATCTCTGCACCAGGATTCTTCAGCAGGGGAGTTTCTAGAGCAGCTTTGCTTGTACGTGCTGCTTTGGACATGCTATCGCCATCACCATTCTTGTGTATAGCTGGCCCACTCCAATCATGCTCACCAATTTTACCAGTAACCAGATTTTGACCAAAATTCAAATAGAACAACCAGTAAGAAAAATAACACCAGTTATACTCAATTCAATATAGTCAGAGATCAGAAATGCAATAAAAAGCTACTCATTGCTTCTACTCACATATGAAATGGTTGGGCAATATGTGGCTTCTGGACTGGGGATATGGGATCTTTCTTTTGCAATGCCTCTAAATGTGATGAAACTACAAGCTGGGTAGGAATAAGTACAATTGAAACAAGCTATAGCTTCACATCCAACTGTACTCTTTTTGGCAGACTTCTTTCTACAATAACCACATCCAGAACCACTGGAAAACAGGAACTGCAATGCTATTTGTCCTTTGTAACAAGGATAGCAAACACAAGGTTCTAGACAATTTTTATTTTAAAGGCAGTTGCCAATTCTAAAATAATAAGGATATCTATGGGTCTTCTAAGTTAGCCTCCCAATTACCCAAAGATATTCTAAATACACATACCATAACCATACAACAATTTGTTTTTTTCCGTGCTCACATTTAAAACAGACAACTAAAATCCTAATGTTTTCATTATAAATTAAGTGAAATAAAGTTGTAAAAAATGTTACTTTTCTTCTGTAATTTTAAGATCTTTAAAAGAGTGTGTCTTACATTTGATGGCAACTTTCAATTGCTACTGGTCAGGCAGAAACTGTGATGTGGTTGTTGCTACTTACATATGCAGAAACTCCTAAACTTTCAGAGTGGTTTGGAAAAAATCCAACCACTAATTCACTAATTCATTAGTGAATTACTCCCTTAACCTCCAGGAACCAAATGATTATAAGGATGTAGTGAATCTAACAAGTTCAACAACATTCCCAAAGCAGGTGTCAAAAGGATGTTAGCCCTAAATATCTGCAAAGCCAACCTAAGAGCCCAGCACCAGCAGCTTTTTGTTCTTTTATGGCTTGTTTTAAGAAGTGTGGCATTACCAACATATTTGACGGCACAAAAGGCAATACCGTGTGAGGAAAAAAAAAACCCAGAAACTAATAACTCTAAAAGTGATTCAGAAAATTCATATTCTAAATACGAAGAAGTTTTAGAAAGACCTAAACCAATTTATATTTTATATTTTCCTTTTTATGAATGCAAAAAGGTGTTATGTGATAAAAAAAACACATACCTAAGTTTATATAAGAGCTCTTTTAACAAGTATAAAGTTAAAAAAATTCTCAGTGTTAAGAAGGTACTGCAGTGACTTTTCTTCGTGGTACATAAAACAACAGTGGTCCCAACAACTGATGATGTCTCAGATTCAAAGAAATGTAGTAAAATCAAGTCCCAACATTTAGGAGCAAATTTGAATACAAGTATTTAATAATTTTATGTAAGTTGATATAAAAAAGTGTCCAGAAATCTAGGATACATAAAAATTTTAATAAGTGAAAATCTCATGATAAATGACAATGTCTTCTAAGCTACTTTCAAAATGCTTTGATGTAAAAACAAAAATATCTAGTGCCTGCAAACATCATACAAAGCAACCCTAAAGCTGAATAAATAGTGAAGGTGTTACATAAGTCATTCAAACACCCCCAAATCCCCACTAAGATATACTGTTCAAGTATTCTTCTTCATAACAGTAACGTTAGGAATCAATTTCTATCTTCAATGAGAAGAACCAGAAAAGACCAAGACATAAATGTAAAGTATAGAAGAAAACACAGGAGAAACACAGAGAAGGAAGAAAGCAGAAGAAAATTCAAGTTCACCAAGCTTCAACAGAAAACAAAAGACCACAAATAAGACAAGACTCAAAGTAAGTGGCTCACAAAGAATCCTTCTTATATGTAATATAAAAGCATCTAACTTCATGATTCACTATAATCTTAAAAGAGCAAAATTCTTTTTTGCTCATCCACAAAACCCATCTTTTTCTTCAACTAAAAATGAAAGGATCAGATAGATGATTTATAAGATCCCAAACATTCTATGATTCTACGTGGATACTTAGCTATCTATTACAGATCGGTAAGCAGAGATCTGAACCTACTTGACAACAAAAGGTGTTGTTAGGTCTGATTCTATTTCAGTTTTAAGAGAGATAAGGGAGTCTTTAATTAAAAGTGGTAGGAATTTAAAACTCAATGCTGTATGTCTCATGGTATTAGTGGATCTGAACAATTAAAAGCATCCTCTATTTCAATTATTTACTAACTCAATATTACAGTATACTTTGGATAAAGGCTGCACCCTTTCGGAAAACTGATAAAAAAATGTAACCTTTATAAACAACCTTTTACCCATTTTAATACACTTAAACATTTATTTTTATAAAATATGGCATGTGAATAAAAGAAAATAGTGTGGACTCTGGAATCAGACTACCACCATTAGTGAATCAGAATCCACCATTAGTGAGCTCTAGGAATTTGGACAACTCTATCTTCCCCATCTGTACCATAGGAATAACATTATCTATTTCACAGAGTGGCTGGAGAATTAAATAATTCATATAAAGTGCACAGAGAAGTATATGGCACATAGGAAGCACACAACAAATATATGCTATCATCATCATTATCTAACTGACCCTGCTAAATAAAATCTAAAAGGTACTTATGGGACGTCAACAATGGAAAAGTAAAGGGAAAAAAAGCTAGTTCTAACACTATTTTAACCTTGTTAGCAAAAGGCATTTATTTGTCAGGAATGTAGGTTGACAGGGTTAATACAACACATGCTATTTTACGTGCGTGCATTAATGAAAAGGATGCAGTATATGTTAACAGTTGCACAACCTTCATTCCAGTTGCATTCATCTCTACACTTACCCCAGACTCCGCCACCTCTTCTTCCTGTAAGCAAGAGCCACAAACATTGAAGCACGTGTTTGAATAGGAAAGCACAGAAAAAAGACAACAGTCGTGAGTCAGAGAAACTATGGAGACAGAACAGAAAAATTTTACTAGAAAAAAAAGGTAGCTTAACAGTAAAATGACTTTAATGGAATACAAGGGGGTAAAATGAATTATGATATGTACTGAAGGCCAAAAAACTCCACACTATTTAAAAGTATGCTTTTAGACCAATTATATTTTTAATACCTAATTCATTTAGAGGCTTATGTTAATAAGAAGCTTAAGGGAAAACATTTACTAACTATGAATTTTGAATTCAAAGTTTTCAGGGAAATTTTAAATTAAGGAATATGATCTTTTCAACATTTTTTTTTTAAAAAGGATTTTTGAGCCATACATTTAAGCGAGGATGAAATTACAAGAAACAAAGATTTATAATTTCATTTTTAAGTGCAGAAATTCTCTTACAATGTGCATTAACAAGAAATTTTGAGCAGCAAATCCAACTTAAAATGTAAGTATAAATGTATCATCAAAATCTTTATGATCCTGTATCTCCTTACACTACAATTGGGCTGAATCAAGATTCTTTTTAAAATTTTTATTCTCATTTATTTTTTTGCCCCTTCCCCCCAATCCTGACTGGTCTCATTATATCTCTGGCTTGTATCCAATAAGCTCCAGTTCTGGCCAGCCCAAAATTCTGTTTTTCAGTTAGCACACTGACTACTGTTAAAATAAAAGGGGTACTTTGTCTACACAAGATATTATATACCACCAAACTGGACAATTACTTGCTTAAAGAAAGCTAGTACATTTCAGTACTAGCTGACAAATACAACTGATTCAGGAAAACTTCAGTCTAATCTAATTATGTTTTATTTTTTCCTATATTGCATTCTACTCTAGCCTAGGCCATTCCCAAGGAAACAGCCAAGTTTACTGACTTCATCCTCAGTTTCTTCCTCCTTTGCTCATTTCTGAGGCATTGTACTTAAAATATTATCAACTGGTCTAGCAGGCTCACAAAGTCATTATCATCTTGAGGAACGAGGGTGCTAAAATACATGAGTAGATGGATGTCTGTGTAAGACAACAGGGCGTGGTGGGGCCACTGTACAGGGACATATAACAAAAACAAAAACTTAAAAACAAAGAAACAAATCCTCCAGGTCTGCTTTGGTCCCTGGTTCTTACTGTCTTCTGCTTCTACACTGCGGAGCAATGACACCCCTCATTACATGTAGTGATTCTCAGGAACAGAAATGGGATGGGTTGGGAAGAGGAGATATGATATACCCCTTCCTCCACACTTTGAGAATTTCTACACTAGAGCAACGATCAGGTCAACTACTTATAAAAACAAAGACTCCTGAACAGTGATTTAGACAAAACAAAACAAAAATAAAAAAAACAATCCTGACACACATTGATTCTGTTTGGTTACAAAAACTCCCATCTCTAACTCTTAAAAAACCAAGTATTTTTGTTTCCTTAGTAGGCTATATTTCTTTCAAGCCACAAGAATTGTGTCTGCCTCGGTAAACATTTCATTTTTAAAGCTCTTAGGTACTGAAGCTATACACAAAGGCCCAGAAGAAAATCAGACCAAAAATGAAAACCCTAATATCTTTTTACCCTAAAAATTACAGAAATTACTGGGAACAGCTTGACAACATACTTTATGTTTTATATAATTTGAGGAGACATTTGTTATTACATTAAAAATGAATTTTAAAAAGCATTCTTAGAAGATCAGGTTAATATTGAATGCAATTTTTATTTTTATTTCATTTTTATTAAAGATGGAGCATCATTAAATTGGCACTTTCTAAACTGCGTTAAAGAATTTACATACAAATAAACAGCAGTACCATGACTTGAAACCAAGGAATGTATTTTAGAAGAATAAAGTAGAACTTAGGCAGAAATAGAACTTTAAAAATATTCAATAAAAAGACATATTCAGTAAAAATAAAAGACTAATACTTCATACATTTGGTTAGAAACCAGATGAAAGCATCTGACCTGTGTGATAACTTCAGTAAAGATCAGCAACTTACTTACATTTAAGTTAGATGACATTTTAATTAACAATAACAATACAGAACTATCTATGTACTCAAAAAAGTAATAGAGAACTAGGGTTCAAATCTCAGCAATTTATGTAATCCTGGACACATACCAAACTGCTCTGAGCTTCAGTTTCTTCATATGTAAAAGGCAGGCCAATACTACTACCAACCTTTAAAGGTTATAGTGACAAACTATTACTTGAGAGGGACATCTGTAAAGCACTTAGTACACTGTGTAACAAATGGCAGATGGTCAATAAATGAAAAATATTATATCATGCTCAGTGCCACTCTGTAACACTTACACACTTCAATGACATACCTCTGTCGGAACATCATAGCTGGGTCCATGTTAGCAGAAGTCATTCGAACAACTTGACGAATTTCCTTGGCAATCATTCTGAGCTTCTCAAAATTTACTAAACCATCTACTTTGGAATCATTTCCTATAGAATAAAAGTAACTTTTTTTAACTTCCAAAATTAAAATATCTAAATAAAGGTAGCAGAAGTTATCATTGTTGGAGGCACAAATCAGAACCTTCTTTATCAAACTGTCACTTTTGTTTTCAAGAACTGATAAACCCATAGATGGTTTAATCCTGCTCCCAGGGAATGAGCTAATGGGAGAAATTCTATTCCTACGAAAGTAATGATTATGATTACTGGAAAGTGAGAAACTGTGCATAGCTTCTAAAAGCCATTTCATTATGCTGTAGGCACACCTAGTAAAAAACACAGCTCCTCAAATCTAATTCTCCAGATGCTCAGCCCGCTCTTAGGCAAGTACGTGCATGTGTTTTTTTGGGCAGCAGAGTAGAGCACTTGAAAACTTAGGTTTTAGCCAGAGGTCATAAACAGTGACCTTTGGCTTAACTAATCTAGTAAGGTTTCTATGATTTACAGTAATTAAATAAATTGTAAAATGAGTTGTCAACACTTAAGAAGTGGAAGACATCCCAAGAAAACAAGAATTTCTGACTTCTCTCGAAGAAAAAAAGCGGGGTGGGTAGGTGGGGGATTAAATAATAAGTATTGATAGGTCTGTTTTCCAAGTGGTAATAATTAGTTAAAATTAAGAGGTGGCTGGCTCGTAGGGGTAGACATCTTCTAGTCTGCCATGCATCCTCTCTTCCCCAGGATTTGAATTTACAATCATGACTTTAATCATTAAACACAAATTTGCTTGTTTGTAAGTTCCATGGTTTTTGTTTCTGTTTCACTAAGTAGTTCTCTGAGGAAAAAAATTCATACACCTCTCAAAATGGTCTACTTTTCTTTGACGAGAACAGGAATGAGACCAGACTTAGCCCATATGTTGGCTTACCCAGTTCAAACCACAAGGCAAAAAATTATATGTTCAAAGGGTAATCTGTCTTTTTTTCACACCTGTCTTTAACAGTTGGTGTGACCCTATTTATTTTCCACATAGCCCCTGAGGTATCTGTGGAATTCCAAGTCCCTGAAGCCAAGTTTGAGAACCACATGGGTCTGGAACACATGGTGGGCTCCCTTTTTGTAGTAAATGGCACCTATTCATTGGACATATAAATTGTTCAGGGTCTCAACATGAGTTGAAAACAAAATGATAACCGAAAATACTTTCAAGTCACCTAAACATGTTTTGAGGGAGCATGTCAGAAAAATATACTTGAAGCCTATAATGATATTTTCTTATGAAAAAGGAGTGATAATGAAAGTGGGGGCAGTACAACTAGTTAATTGGCACAACACGTCTGTTAAGAACAGTTAGAAAAGTTGGACAAAAATAGAAAAAAAATGTTTTAAGTCATCAAAAAACTATCAAGGTCGTGAAGATCTGAAGCAATAATGAAGTTCTGTGGCAAGTTTAGCATCTCCCAGTGCTTGACCCAGCATCTGCTGATTTCAGAAAAGGGGATGATGAGCTGAAAAACTGAGTAGTTGCCACCATGACCTTTGAAGTTAGAGAAGAACAACTTAAGTCTAGATAAATCTTCAATGTTTTGGGTTGGGATTTTGAAGGCCTATAATATATCCTCAGACTAAAGATAAACTAAATGTAGACTGGGATAAAAGTTCAGTGTTAAATTATCTCAAAATATGAAAATGGTTTAAGGTTATTTTTGGATTGTTAGCACCCCTAGCTGCCTGGCAGAAGCAAGCTTTAATTCTCTCTGGAGGAATGTAATATTGTCTAAAACTCTAGGTTATTTCTGTAATTTCTTTGTACACAACATCCATTTGGTCAAAAATAACCAGGTACATCAGGAGAAAATTCAACATGATTGAAATGCAAGGAAAAAAAAAATAAAAGACAACAGAAAGACTCATAAAGGATCTAGATTATGGAGTTATTGAAGACAAACATAATAGTAACTGGTAAATATGTGCAAGGTTATAAAAAACAACACTGAGAACTCTGGCAGAGAACATGAAGATAAAAAATGAATTTAAATTGTAAAACTGGAAAAAAAAAAACCCAATAACTGAAATAAGGAATTTGCTGCTGAATTTAACAGTAAATTAGACACAGCTGAAGAAATAATTTAAAAATTGGACATTAAGCTGGGAGAAAATTCCAGAATGAATAAAAATATCCAGGTCAGAGAAAACCAAATGCTGCACTTAGTCACATCACAGCAAAACTAGAGAAAAACAGATAGAGAGAAGAGAAAATTATAAAGCAGCTATGAGAAAAAGGGTTGATTATTGTCAAAGGAACAACAAATAAGACTGACACTTGATTTCTCAACAATAACAATGCAAGCCAGGAGACAGTTTTGTTATCTCAATATGTTGAAAGGGAAGTGCCAACCAAAGTTATGCCTTAAGAATGAATATTAATTAAAGACATTTTTCAAATAAACAAAAAGTAAGAGATTTCATCACCAGTAGACTTGCGTATAAGGGAATAATAATCAGTGTTCTACAGGAGAAAAAAACCCCAACCACGTGAAAACTTTGAAATGCAGGAAAAGTAACAATATCATCATGCAGGTAAAGCTAAATAAATACTGACTTTACTAAACAACAATAGTATAGTGTGGCATTTAAAGGCATGGAAACAACTGTATATGTCGGGAGGTGAGCAAATGGGAATTTAAATGGTCTAACTTCTTGCACTGCCTGACACACAGAAAAGTACTAATGAATATTACGTGAATTAATATCAACAGGTATAAATATATAGGGTTGGCCAAAAAGTTCCTTTGGTTTTTAAGTAAAACTAAAAGACATTTTTCATTTTCACCAAGAACTTTATTGAACAACGTATTCACCTTTTTGTTCCACTACCTTCTGCCATTTTCCAGGTAACTTCATAATTCCATCTTCCCAAAATTTTTTATCTTTTTGAGTAAAGAACTGTTCCAGGTGCCTTTTACAGTCTTCCAGGAAATGGAAATTTTTTCCATTAAGAGAATTTTGTAAAGACCGAAATAAATGGAAATCCGATCTCTGGTGCATATGGCAGATGAATGAGAACTTCCCAGTCAAGCTGTAACAGTTCTTGCTTGGTCATAAAAGAAACATGCGGTCTTCCGTTATCCTGATAGAAGATTATGCATTTTCTGTTGACTAATTCTAAACGCTTTAGGTTGAGTGCTGCTTTCAGTTGGTCTAATTGGGAGCAGTACTTGCTGGACTTAATCATTGGGTTTTCTGCAAGGAGTTCATAATAGAAGACTCACTCCCTTCTAATCCTACCATATACACAACATCCATCACCTTCTTTGGATGAAGACCGGCCTTTGGTGTAGTTGGTTGTTGTTCATTTCGCTTGCCCCACGATCTCTTCTGTTCCACATTACTGTGCAGTATCCACTTTTCATCACCAGTCAAAATTTGTTTTAAAAACGAAACATTTTCATTACATTTAAGTATAGAATCACATGCAGAAATATGGCCAAGGTTTTTTTGGCTTAACTTATGTGGAAACCAAACATCAAAGCAATTAACATACCAAGCTGGTGCAAATGATTTTCAATGCTTGATTTGGGTATTTTGAGTATGTTGGCTATCTCCAGCGTGGCATAATATTGATTGTTCTCAATTAATGTTTCAATTTGATTGCTATCAACTTCAACTGGTCTACCCAACTGTGGAGCAATGTCCAGCGAGAAATCTCCAGCACGAAACTTCGCAAACCACTTTTGACACGTTTGAGCAGTCACAGCACCTTCTCCATACACCGCACAAATCCTTTTGTGCATGTCAGTTTCATTTTTACCTTTCTTTAAATAATAAAGTATAATATGCCGAAAATGTTGTTTTTCTTCCATCTTCAGTATTAAAATGGCTACACAAAAATCCACCAATTTTGATAAGTTTTTTAAAAATGCACGCTGACCTGACAGCTGTCACGATACAATCTAACAAAATTGTTTCGAATGAAGTGAAAGACAACTAACAGCTACTAGAAAAAACCGAACAAACTTTTTGGCCAACCCAATATAATGTCTAGTGTAACACTAGAAAATTAGTAAACCAGTGTGTAGTCAGCAAGTTAATGGAGGACAAATACCATTCACAAAAATCAATTAAGGGGATTGCAGATAAACCACATGGCAAAAGGTTAATTTGGTTTTTAAAACTAAGAACTTGCTGTTCATCAAAAGACATCCTTAAGAGAGTCAAAAGGCAAGTCATACTATATACAGGACTTACACAAAATTCTTAAAAAGTATATTAGAAAAACAGAACCTTATAAAAAATAAGCAGGACACTGAACTGATAGTTGTCAAAAGAGGACAAATAAATATACAAAAGGGTGTTCAGCCTCATTAGTAATCAGAGAAATGTAAATTAAACCACATCAAGATACAATTACACACCTACTGGAATGGATAAAAATAAAAAGAATCAATTTACCAGGTGTTGGTGAGAATGAGGAACAAGAATGCTAAAAACACTGCCAGTGTTCCACTTTAGTAGATTAACCTCAAACAGCTTTCCAAAGTTGAGTATATGAATATCAGGACCCATAAATTTCACTGTGAATTATACTGAACAAAAATGCACGTGCACTATGAGATATGTGAAAGAATATTCATAGCAGCATTATTCGTAAACAGTGGAAACGATCAAATGCTCATCAATGGATTGGATGAATCCACTGTATTGCATTTATGTAATGGAATGAATGCTAAATAGTTTTGAAAATGAAGTACAGTTACACTCAAAAACATGGAAGAATCTCATCTCAGAAGTCTAATGTTGACCAAAATAATCCAGAAGCCAAACCAAAACTAAAAATATAAACATACTCTGTGATTATATAAAGTTCAAGAACAGGTGAAACTAAACCACAGTATTAGAAGTCAAGACCCTAGTTATCTTTGGGGAAGATAAAGGTGGTAATTAGGAAAGGGCATGAGTGGGGGTGCTGGGAGGTAGGCAATATTTTATTTCTTTGACTGGATGTTGGGTGCATGGGTGTTTGCTTTGTCATAATTCATTGAGTTGTTCACTTGTTCTGGGTACTTTTCTGTATGTGTTTAGTAATTTAAAAATTAAGTTGGAAGGAAAAATATTACTAAACAAAACAATAAATAAGATCAAAAAGTCTGATCTTGGTTGTAAGTCAACTTTAAGTTTGAATGCATTGGGTAAACACCTACATTTGTTCTTGTCAATAATGTGGGTTTTGGTTCCTAAGATTTGCTGCATTTAACTGGGTAAAGCTTTAGTGACTTTTAATCAATAGACTGGAAAATACATCACAATTATGGAGAATTAGCTGAAGCTAAATATGCTAATTTTCAAATTACTTTTAAATACCTTCATGTAGAAATGTCATATCTTTCTTGACAACGGGGAAGAGTGGAATAATTGGAGGCTGCATGCTTTGACTACTAAGAATATTTCTATATTTTGCCATGTTTCTAGATGGATCAAAAAGGTCTTGTAGATCTTGGAGGTGTTTCTCATACTTGCTTGGTAACTTTTCCCAAGTACCTCTGAGTCGTGCTACAGATGCCAGGTTCAAGCCACTGCCAAAGATGAGAATAAAAACATTAGAAAGGGACTTGTGGGAGAGAAAGGACTCAGGTCAGGAAAGTGTATAAACCAATCTTTTCTAATAAAGGTAAAATAAGCAGGGACAAATTTCAATGTGTTGAAATAAACAGGAGAATCATGAAGAAAGAAAGAAATAAAAGGGACTCCTTGATCTTAAGGAAAACTTCCTTCAAAGGAACTACATTACTTGCCTATGGTTGTATACCAACAGTCTTTATTTTGTAGTCTGCATGTAAATCACAAATATAGTAATTCCATAAAATAGGCATTTAACTTAAAAATAAACTTCAAGTATCACAATGTTTTTTTATTTGCTCAGAAATAACTTTATGGACACATTATCTATTTGAGAGTGATGTAAGTGATAACAAGCGTTATATAAGAAGCAAGGCAAGTTCTGGGGCTGAAAACCTTCTTTCCTTGAGATTTTGGCCACTCATGTCCCTGATTCCAATACTTCCATATCCCTAGATTCTAATCCTGTTGTCCCTCAGGCCTTCATACATTCAATGTCTCCTCTCTATAGGATTTTAAACAAACTCAGATAGTCCTAACTTTAAAAATAATGCATGCCAATTAGGCTACAACTCCTCCCTATCCCTTACCTCTACACTACCAACTCATAGGTATGCTGCTGAATGAATAGTGCAATTTTCCTATCAGTTAATCCCTCTTTTGTTCTCAGCCACCTGACTTTTACCAGTACTATGGTATTTAAAATGTTCTCTTGATTTCTGATTTTAAAGTGTGGAGTTAAGGTATCTTTGTTCCCTCTGCTTCTCAGAAATCATCCCAAACAACTACAAGGATGAATAACAGGAATGCAAATTTCATCTCCACCAAAACTAAGAGATATCTGTAACTCCTAAACACATTAGAAAGGCTGTCAAAAAACAGTCAAGGTCAACTTTGAGTAGGCAAAATGCTGAAAAAGAATGCCTGCAGCTGAAGATGTCAATGAAAGCTGGTAAAGCACAGCTCTCTGAAGCAGGTAACTCACCCAGAAGGCAAACCAGGAATCCCCTATTTGGAACAACACAACAGAGTCCATAGGCTGACAGAATTAGGAGGGGGTTGGACTCTGTTCTTTACCAGAGAGTGTCAGGGAAAGTAAGATTAACACAGTACACACAGTGATATAACATCTTGGCAAGAAGGAATTTAACAGTGACACAAGAAAGAAGGGAGAAACTGAGTTGTAAGCAGCCATAAAACTGCCAATTTTCATTTGCTGGAGAGAAGTAAAGGGTAAAACAATTCACATACAAGCTCTATTTCTGCTAGCCTGGGATACTGCTCTGGCTTTTCTCCCACGTGAATCTCCTGCAGATAGATGGTATAGGAAAACTCATGTCATTCAAAAAAGGAATGAATGCCAGAGCTATAACATGCTGCTACAAGGAAAAACAAAGACTTAAAGATCAGAAAGCAGGAAAATGTTCCAACAATACAATAAAAACTGGGACTAATGACTCTAGCCATGATTTCAAATGAACTAATAAAGTAAACAAAGAGTAATGCAGTGATATAAGAGTTTAGGGAAAAAAATATATAAGTTGATAAAAAAGTTAAGTAAAGTTTAGAAAAGAATGGAAGAAAAAAATGCAACCAACAGAGAAATGAAGGCAACACTGGAACCTACATAAAGAAAAAAAAGACACTGCTAAAACCTTAGGCAAGTGACTTAAAAGAAAGGATTAACAAAAGCAATCAATGGAAATGGACAGAGCTGAAAAGAACAAGAGAGAAAATAATGGATATGGAAGACAAAGGAGATCTAAAATATATATAATTGGTATCCTTGAAGAAGGAAACGAAAATAATGGAACTGAAAAAATATTCAAAAGTACAATCTGAGAAAACTATTCAGAAACAAAAGAACTGAATCTATAGAATAGATACCACAGTTCCAGAGAACTTGATACAAAACTAAATGAGATGTGGAAACACCCATGTAAAGGTAAATGACTTCAGAGATAAGGAAATAATGAGAGTAAACACAGAAACTTGAACAGCTATATAAAATGCTAGTTGTAGAGCCATTATCTATGAGGTTCCCAAGAAATTACATGTTAGACAAGAATTTTAAAGGCAGATAAACTGACACTGAGGTTCAAAGCCAACAGAAAAACTCTGAATATGCTCAGGATATATAATTCCCATAAGCCCTTGTGCAAGAAATGACTAGAAAACAAACTTCAACCAGGAGATGACTGGAGAGAGTGACGTCAGCATTATACTGTCATAAGACGACCCTCATTTTACCCCCTGCCCCAACAACGAAAATTCAGCATCTATCCATTAACAGTAAGTAGTGCCTCTGTGGGAGTTGTGAGACCCAGAATCACAGACCAAGGGACCTGAGAGGAGCCTCACCCACTGGTATACTGGGTAACAAGCAGGTAGATTTGGGTACTGGCTGTGGAACCTAGAGCAGACTATGAAATGGTTCTGGCCCCTCTTAGCTGTGGTCTGGGAACACATGGAGAACACTGACTTTGGGGGTCAGCTACAGACAAGAGAGCCTTTGTGAAGTCCAGGTTTCCAGAGGAGAAGTTCAAGCACTCTGCTGGAATATGACAGAACAGAAAAAAAGAGTGCAGATGCACTGGAATAGAAATAGCTTGACTTTGCTGGCATCAAGGAAAGCATAGCTTAAGCCTAAACTAGACGGCCTATGATTTCTCCCACAGGGGAAAGGGAGAGCCGGTGAGTGAATGCTTGGCTGCCCTAGCAGTGTAGGATGCTGCCAAAGACACTCATTCTGTCTTGTAGCATCCAGAGCACTAAAGTGGGAGCTCCATGACTGCGGGGAGGGAACAGATCAGAAGAGTAGCATATAAGATTCCAAGAGGTATTAATGGGATGCAGTTCCTGCTAAATGCTTCTGGATTCCAACAGGAAGCCCATCCAGGAGCCACAGGGAAAACCTGACTTGTAAACCCCCCCAACGTACCCAAGAGCACCTGCAGCTCAACATGCACAAACCCACACCTCCCCCCACTCTGCTACTGGCTCCCTGTGCAAGGTCCCAAGAGAAAGCTCTGGTAGAGAGGAAACACACACAGGAAACAGGCCAGAGTCTGTGGGCAAAGAAACCACAAACCTGAGCTGTAGCACTACCTTTAGGAAAACAAGAGACTATCAGCAGCTGACACAGTACATCCTAGGATACAGAGAAGACATACAAGCTTCAGAATTCTGCCACAAGGGGGAAAAGAAGCATGGAGCAGATGTATCCACACAATGCCTGAGAAAGCCTCAGAATCTATCAATATATCAAGAATGATGAAAGGCTTTTTATCCTGAAGGCAACTCATAAAACTCAGAGAAGGTGAATGCTATTTCAAATGCAAAAAGAGCAATGCAAAACTCCAAGTAACATGAAAAATGAAGGAAACACGACATCACCAAAAGTTCACAGTAATCTTCCAGTAATCAAACCCAAAGACATGGCGATCTATAATTTACCTAACAAAGAATTCAAAACAGGTGTTCTAAGAAAACTCAATCAGCTATAAGAAAACAAAGACAATTCAATGCAATCAGGAAAACAATATATGATCCAAATGAGAAATTTAACAAAGATACAGACATCACAAGAAAGAACCAAATGAATATTCTGGAGCTGAAGAATTCAGTGAATGAAATGAAAAAATGCACTAGAGAGCATCAACATCCAGTAGACCAAAGAGAAGGAAAAATCAATGCGATAGAGGACAGGAACTTTGAAATAGTCTGAGGAGAAAAAAGAATGAAGAAAGTTGGGAAACCATCAAAAAAAAACCCCCCAATATACAAACCACTGGAGTTCTAGAGGGTGAAGTGAGGGAAAAGGGGGCAAAAAGACTATTTAAAGAATTATGGCTGAGAACTTCCCAAACCTGGAAAGAGATCTAGACATCCAAGCTCACGAAGCTAAATGGTCACCCCATTATTTCAATCTAAAACAACTTTCTCCAAGACACATTATAATAAAGGCAGCAAGAGAAAAAAAGATTGTAACTTACAAAGGAAACCCCATTAGGCTATCAGCAGATTTCTTAGCAGACACCTTACAGGCCAGGAGAGAGTGGTCTAACAGTCAAGAGTACTCTATCTGGCAAAGTTATCCTAGAGAAATGGAGGACTTTCCCAGAAAAAACAAGAGCTGAGAAATTCACCATCACTAGATGTGCCTTATAAGAAATGCTAAAAGAAGTTCTTCAAATGAAATGAAATGATGCTAACTAGTAACATGAAAACATATAAAAATATACAACACTCTGATAAAGGTAAATATACAGTTAAATTTAAAAAACTCTCAACACTGAAATACGATGGCATGTTAACTAGAGTATAAAGGTTAAAGGACAAGAGTGTCAAAAATAATTCTAGCTACTACAATTTGTGAATGAATACACAATATAAAAAGGCAAATTGTGACATGAAAAACATAAAGGAGGGGGTAGGGTTTTGTATGTGACTGAAATTTTATCAGTGTCAAATAGACTGTTAATAAGATGCTTCATGTAAGTCTCATGGTAACCACAAAGCAAAAGCCTATAGTGGACTCACAAAAGAGGAAAAGGGAATCAGAGCATATCACCATGGAAAAGCACCAATTCACAAAGGAACACAGCAACAGAGTCAAAAAGTTAACAAGGGAATTATAAAACGTCCAGAAAACAATTAGATGGCAGTGGTTAAGTCCTTACATATCAATAATTACTCTAAAGGTAAATGGACTGAATTTTCCAATCCAATGGCACAGTTACTGGTGGATAAAAAAAAACAAGATCCCACTATATACTGCCTACCCAACTCAGCCTAAAGGATACAGACAGGCTCAAAGTGAATGGATGGAAAAAGATATTCCATGGAAGTGGAAACCAAAAGAGAATAGAGTTATTTATGTCAGCCAAAATAGACTTTAAGTCAAAAATGGTAATAAGAGACAAAGAAGGTCATTATATAATGATAAAGGGGTCGACTCAGCAAGAAGACATAACAATTGTAAATATGTGTGCACCCAACAGCACAGCACCTAAGTATATTAAGCAAACACCAACAGATGTGAAGGGAGAAAAAAACAATACAGTAATAGCAGGGGACTTCAATACCCCACTTTTAGCAATGGATCAATCACCCAGACAAAAAAATCAACAAGGAAATGTTGGACCTGAACCATACTTTAGATCAATGGACCTAACAGACATATAGAGGACATTCCATCCAACATCAGCAGAATACACAATTCTTCTCAAGCATGCACAGAACATCTTCCAGGATAGGTCATGTAAGCCACAAAACAAGTCTTAGCAAATTTAAGAAGACCCAAATCATACCAAGTATCTTTTCTGACCAGAGTGTGTGAAACAGCAAGAGGAAAAATGGAAAATCTACAAATATATGGAAATTAAGCAACACACCCCTGAACAACCAATGGGTCAAAGAAATCAAAGGGGAAATAAAAAAATGTCTCTCAACAGAGGAAAATGGATATACAACATTCCAAAATTTGGTGGATGCTTCAAAAGCAGTTCCAAGACAGAAGTTTATAATGATAAATAATTATATTAAGAAAGACCTCAAGTAAATTACATAACATATGTAACCAGAACTAGAAAAAGAAGAAACTAAGCCCTTTGGGAAATAACAAAAATCCGAGCGGAAATAAATGAGAGACCAGAAAAACAACAGAAAAGATCAATGAAACTAAGAACAGGTTTTCTGAAATAATAAACAAAACTGACAAACCTTTGGTTAGACTTAAAAAAAGAGAAATAAATAAAATATGCTATTTAATTCCAGCCATAAGTGATTGATCTGCCTGTGTCATCTCTGTTGAAAAGTCAATATATCCTTTATATTCTGTAATGTATTTTAATATAAAATGTAAGAATACAAAGCAATTAACTTTACATGAATTATCGAAAATATATATAATAAAATGTTCTTCATAACAAAACAAACCTCCTAACCAAAGCAAAGCCTCTTAACCAAATCTCGCCTTTCTTATGCCCATCTTGGGGCTGCTGTCCACCACCCTCCCTCAAATCATTCTGTTTCCTTGGCTTTAATGACACTATCAAAATTGTGCTCTCCTACTGTTTCTTATATTGATCTTATATTTCTTTGGCTGGACTCTCTTCTTTACCTCCACCCTGAGGATGGTCTCTAAGGTATGGTTTTTAGCTCTTTATCATTTTCTTTGGACACAGAGATCTCTTCTGGTGTCAATCAATTTTTTTTTTTTAATGGAATACTCTGAAACTGAGCCTATAACTCTCAGATTCTTTACTCCGTGCTTCCTAAACGAATACTTTCAATTTCTAGCCTTCTAAGGTGTTTATCAATGGCATCTCTGTTCTCTTGTTTTAGACCCAGCTGTTAAAAACTGTGAGGTAGGTGGTGTAATTCCTGAATTTCACAGATGAGAAATCGGTCTTCAGTTTCCCCTTGACACGTTAGAGGCAGGACTCAAATACAGGTGCAGTTGATTCTAAAGGTCACTCTATTAATCTCTATTCAATACTTCCTCCACAGTGCCTAGTTCAATTGCATCCACTGGTAAATTTCATAAAGGAGTTTTCTATTACTATGACAGATTTATGATTAAAAAGTTCCTTAAAGATTCTAATTTTATCTCATGTGACTATTAGGAATAAATCATAATTAATTTTTTGGAGGGTGTGCATAGATGGGATTAGTTAAGGTAGCTATTATGCTGCCATATATAAGCACATGGCCTTATAAATAGACCAAACTACCACTACCCTCCACCATTAAAATCAGACTTGCTTTAAGAGGAATCCCTCTGTTGGTCAGTATTGTGCTGGATGAGGGTCAGAAAATAAATTACCTAGACCTAGATTCTCATAATAAGTGAAGAGAAGGAAGAAGATTCCCAGGAGCTCATGTAACCATACACACTTCCTGGGTTTATAAACTTTGAAGGATTTTTACAATTCTTATGGCCCAGCTTTTGTCTGAGTGGTAACACATTCACTGATACCTTGTATAGTCTGTGGGAAACAGGAAGAGGTCACCAAATAGCTGCTGTTGTTATTACTGTTGCTACTGTTGTCACTTCAAAATAGCAATTGTAAGTTAGTGCATTAATATCATTAATTTTTAGTGCATTAATTTTTCAGTGTCAAATCATGGTGAGGCAGGTACTGCCTGTTGCACAGAAGTCTGATGATAAAGACAGCTATTGGACATACATCCAAGAGGGTATAATACCTCAAAGGGGGAGAAAGGAAGAAAATTGGGAAGGCAATCACCTATACTTACCAAAAAAATGTTTAAGTGACTGAAAGATGGAAGAAACAAAAAGAGAAAAAATCCAGTCTCACCAGAATGGAAAATATATTAAATCTAACAATATTTATATAAACACATATTAATTGAACTTTTCTTCTCCTAGCCATTTAATACCTAAGAAGAAAATCAGCTTCATGTCCAGTATCATGACAAAACCATAAAGAAATATTTGTACAAATTTACCTTATTATTGCAAACATGGAATTGAAGTTCTTACATTCTCGACAATGAAGTGCAATTTTAATAAAATGTTTAATAATCTTCATTCGTTTGAGCTGATTTGATTCAGTTAAAATCTCTGAGGCCACCCAGAATGTCTCTTGGTTTACAATATCTTCAAATTCTTTCAAGTGAGTATTTCCTGTTTTTGAATCTAACTTAAAAAGGTCATCAATATATTCAGTAGGCTCAATATTACGAAATAAATCAAAGTCCCTCATTGATAGCTGAGTGGCCACCTCAATAGTACTGAGCTGCAGCATGGATAGTTGGCTTTCCTTAATTAGTTCTTGAGCATCTTCATCTGAACAGAGGGTTTCTGTTTCCATGTTATTTTTTAAATAATACCTAAAAGGAAAAAATTGTTTTTATGAGTGATTTCACATTTATAAGAACACTTTCCCTCTATCACTGTTGTCAAAATATCATTATACTGTTAATAACTTTTTGCCAGAAATGTCAGCAGAATATTGATTTAAAGATAAGATAGAGGGACTTCCCTGGTAGCACAGTGGTTAAGGCTCCGCGCTCCCAATGCAGGGGGCATGGGTTCGATCCCTGGTCAGGGAACTAGATCCCACATGCCGCAACTAAGGAGGCCACCTCCTGCAACTAAGACCCAGTGCAACTAAATAATAAATAAATAAATATTTTTTAAAAAGATAAAAAGGAAAATTAATATTTTAAATAAGAAGACTTTGAAGACGTTTTCCTCCTATTCCACCATTTAACATCTATTATTTTAAAGTGTAAAAATAATGTTGATTATGCTGTGAACTTAATCATTTTCAGAAACTACTCTCATGACATGTGAAGAATCACATGTATATTCTTGAGAACAAAAGCTCTGTGAGGGCTCTATAAGGATATAGGACACATAATAGGTACTATACAAATACTTGTTCAGGGACAGCATGAATAAACTCCTGAATCAAGACTGTTCACATCTCTACTCAGAAGTTGTTGCTGTACTCATTCCCTTCTTAACTCTAAATTTCCAAGAGAAGCAAAGAAGAATAAAACCCATAAAGGAGGGAAACTCTTCCACTACTGATTGCTCCCTTGATAAATCCAAAACCTCATTCCAGCAAATGGCACTGACCAGTAACCATTAAAAAGATCTTCATTTGCCTTTCACCTTTTTAGATGAACAATTTTATGGCACTTAAAAGCTAAGAGATGGGTTAAGTAAAGAATTCACAATTGGGAAATATACAGGGCTGTTGCTGCAGAAGAGGTTACATATTGTATCACATGTAGTTTTTCCTTCATTCTTTTCTAACATACAACTTGATCTAAGCCTAGGTTTGTGTCCATCTATGTTTTATTGTCAAGAAACTGTATTTCTTTTTCTTCTGCCTTTAAACTGTTCACATGCCTAAGAGATTACCATAAATAAGTGTTGAAACTCATACTATAGATAATAAAATTATATCTAACATTTAAAGTATGTAATGCTTATTAACTCATTTAATTCTCATAACATTCCTCTGAGGTAGGTTCCATTATTATCATCCCACTTTATGATGAGAAAATTCAGGCACAGAGAAACTAAATAACTTGCTCAAGGTCACATAGCCAGACCAGGGATTTGAATTTGGGCAGTCTGGCTCCAGGGTTCATGCTCTTAACCACTATGTAAAGCCAGCAAAGCAGCGTTAACCCACTCTTTCTTAACAGCAACCATGATGGATAGTCATTTTAAGGTTTCCAAGGATCTCATCCTACATATGAATCTGGGCTCACTAAAAAGATTGCATTATTGTCAAAGAAAATCACCAAAGAACAAACGCAGTACTAAAACTATCTTCTAGTTGATTAAATAATTTTCAGAGCACATTAAAAACATTTTTTTAAAGTTTTCCTGTATATTCATAAAAGGAAAACTACTAAGAAAAATAATTATGAAAACTATGACTTCTTCTGCCCAAAGTACATACTGGTCATTTAAAAAGCAAATTTTTAAATTAACATATATACACTCAGATACATATAAAGATATGGATCATCTAGTTTCCCCCTCTAAAAAACAGGGATTGGATTATAACAGTGGTTGTAAGACTTCATTTTAGCAGGAGGGCTAAAATATTTTAGAACACTATCCTCCCTTTCTTTCTCCCACTTTTGGGTAGCACTTATTAGTGCTAACACTCTAAGATTCTATTATACATAATTACGGAGACAACAGAAAGCTAACAAAAGAGAAATTACATGTTAATTTTAGAGAGAACTCACTGGACCTAAAAACATGATGTTCCTAATTAAAGTATCTCTTTTAGCATGGAATCTTCAAAAACACATGTAGAAATAAGTACATTCATTAATAAGCACATTCACCTTCCATTGAGCTGAATTCTATCAGCTAATTTGGAGAACTGGTCCGGAAGTCTCCTCTGTTTTATGACACCCTCAGGAGTAACAGAAACTTCACAGAGAGAATAGGTGTCAGATGGACCAGTCAAACCAAATTCATGAATAGCTTGACAAACAACTTCTTTAGCTGTAGTGTCTTTACAGATGATAATGTAGCAACTTTGTTGATCTGCTTTGAAAACTCTTATAACTTGATCAGGAATATCTGTATAAATACAAAAATATGTCCTGTTATTTTCCAGAAAATGGCTTTTAAACTCTTCAAAAAATAATTTAGAAGAAAATGATCTCTCTAAAGAGTAATATATACATTTCTATTTCAGGAGGTTAAGAGAAATCATTGCTGCATTTATTAATAAATAAATCTATCTTTTCAGATGACAAAATATTAATATATGTTCACAGGAAAACACCAAGAAAAAGAGAAAAATTACAGTCATACTATGCATACGATTTGGAAGCCACGAAATTTTTGTTTATTATAAACATTTTTATGCCATTAAATATTCTTCAACAAAACATTTTTTAATGGAGGCATAGGACTTCACGATATGTATTTTATAATTTGAAATGATCCAAACCCTTAATCACAAACATTTACCTTGCATATCACTTTCCTTTATTATAAGTAACAGTATGATAAATAATTCCCCCCCCCCTACAAACTCTCCCTGTAGATAAACCTTTGCATGCAAGCTGATTATTTCCTCAGGGAAAATCCAAAAAAAGAGAAATGCTGAGTTAGAGGGCATGCATATTGTTAAGGTTTTTGAAATATACTTCTGAACTGTTCTCCAGGACAGTTATAGTATTTTATCATCCTAGGGTATAAAGAGAACAATTTTAGTCACACTCTTATCCAAACTGTTTATTAAAACTTTTTTTTTTTCCATTTTGAAAGCCCTATTGCATTTCTGCCCTCCAAAAATGTGTCATTATTTTATATTTCACTTCTTTGGTTACTGGTGAGACTCACTGGTTTAATGAACCATTATTATTCCTTTTTAAAAATACCTTTTGGTATTCTTCATGCTTTTTCCTACTGAATTATACTAAATACCAACACAGTCTACTATAAAGTGGCAAATGTCTTCTCAGATTTTATATTTATATACTTTAACACAGGAAAAATTTAAATATTCATGTGGTTAAATCTCAGTCTTTGCCTTTGTGATTTCTGCTATTAGTAAATAAGTCCTACTTTAAGATAAATGTTCACATATTATGTACATGGTAATAATGGTATTTTTCCCTCTTACTCTATCATATTTCTTTTTCTTCTTATATGGCATTGGCTAAAACTTCCTGAACAATGATCAATATGACAACAGTGGGCTAATTTTTTAATATAATTCTATTTTTATTACATAATTTACTATATAATTAAAAATAGTTAAGTGAAAAGAGATTTAACATGAAAAACTTAAATTTTTCCTTATGATAATAAATTGTTACAAAAATTTCTTTAATTTTAAATCAGGAAAAATGTATTATTGTGGATATTTTTGTCATGTGTGTAGTGGGGATGAGCTGGAGATATTTTGGTGGCTCAAGTAATGGTATATTCTTTGCCTAGCATTACCTCCTTCTTAGCATTGTATACATTGTAAGATTAAGAGGAAAAGAAAAATTACAAATTTGTCTCAAAACCACCTGAGGTATAATCCTAGCTAAAGGAAAGAGAAGAATAATGAAATAGATGTGGGAGGAAATAATTTCACAGAATAAAGTATGCAGTGAGGCTGAGGACACAAAAAGACAGAGACTGACTCTCAGGACTGGAAGAGTCAACTGAATATACACAAATACAATTACAGGAAGAAGGATTCTTAGCCAACAGATATTTTGAATGTTTTGGGTCTACTGTCAAATTGGAAGCAGAATACTTCATCTATCCAGGTCCCCTTCGTAAGATGCACGCACCAAACTGCCTTTTCTTAAGGTATGCAAAGATCTGAGTCACCAAACACCTCTTGTTCCTATTTCTTTGCAAATGAGTCAATCCTCAGCATGTTGCTGACATTATCAGGTTTCTAAGTCTACAAGGCATAATGTAGGGTCTTAATCCATGCGAACGAGACGCTTCTCTACTCTGGGCGAGAAAATGCAAGAAGTTGGAAATTTCAGTTTTCCAAAAGAAAGATACTGGACAGAACAGTTTCATTATCCCTTTTAACTCTATAAAAGGTGTCAAACAACTACTATTATTATCTGTATTGTTCCTACCCTCTTCACAAAAATAGGTCTCAGTTGTCCAGGACTCTAGATTTGGATTTGTTTACTAGGTCTTTGGGGGCTGAGCCTCAGCCAGCAGAGCTGGCTGACCTGGAAGGAATGGGGAGATGTTCTGATCCCTTTTATTAATTTCTTCAGAGAAATTTATTCACAAAGACAGGTGGGGAATTTGCATACATTTCTCTTGCTGCTAACATACTATAACATCTGCAAAGGAACAGATGTCTGTATCTTGTGTATCCTGCTAAACACTGTACTCTGTTACACTCTGTTAAATTCATACTCTGTTAAAACCAGTTGTTTCACATGCAAAGGACAAACTGTCATACAGTCATGTAAGTGGGATTCAGGCATCATAAATGGGTAGCTCTAGAACAGATCTGCAAACGGAATTATCCAAACGGTACTCCATAACCCAAACCTGGTGAATTCACCAAGATAATAAATGCCAAATTAGAAAACCATTTCAGAGCACATTTTCAGAGACACTGGAGGAAAAAATTTCTCCGTGCAGATATCAGTGTCAATGTAAACCTCTTTTTCCATTTTATAATTGCTACCTGTATAACACATATATTTTCTTTACAAACGTGTGTTAGCAGGAGAACATCATACATGCCAAACATAATACTTGGCACATGGCAGACACTCAAATGTTAATTGTTTAGATGAATGGTAAATATGAAGTTAGAATAAAGTTGAATCAAGAAGAAAAAATGATCTAAACATTTCAAATTTTAGGCACAAAGCTAGAATGCATATAAAAATATAATCCTGTAAGCAAAACAGACATTTAAAAAGAATCTTGAAGCAGTACAGCATTTATCAGTCTTATGATTCATATTCCATAATAAAATTCTTACATAATAGGTAAATGAATTCAAGAACTGAAATTCAGATACCTGGACTTCCAACCCAAGTGCAAAATTTCTAGAGTGTTAACTATCTCTCATAAATAAAATTTAAAAATAAGATAAGTGAAGGATACATGTTTTGACCCTGAGATTACACTAAAAATAGAAGAACTTTTTAGGTATTTAAGATGATCATTTAACAAAAGCAGAAGACTGCCTCTTCATTCTGCTTTAAATTGTTAATCACTATACAAATATTTAAGGAGTGCCACTTATACATCATTAGTGTTCTAGGTGATGAAGATGAAGTAATAAATGAGATTGACAAAGTCTCTGCTTGCAGAGATTTGCTTATATTCAAGAGAGTAAGTGGTGGTTCAAGGAAAGACAATAATCAAGTAAATAAGACAATCTGTATAGTAAAAAGTTCACAAAGCAAACACAGGGTAATGGTATAATGGTATGGTTTAAGAACTGGCAAACTTGTTCTACAAAGGGTCAAACAGCAAATATTTTATGTTCTGCAGGCCAAGAGGCAAAACAGATAATATTTCATAGATACTTATACAACAAGAAAGCAAATTTCCACAAAAATCTTGACAAAATTAAAAATATATCAATAATGCAAACCTACAACATGTAAAGATATGTAAACACAGAGGTTTAGGCAACGCTGCAAACATCCACTAAAAGGGGACTGGTTAAACAACGCTATCAGATGTTCAAAAAACTGTGGTAGAATACATTCTGATACAGAAAGGTATTTACGGTATATTACTAAATGAAATGGGCTAAGTGGAAAAAAATTATATCATTTGGGGTGAAGGAAACGATACACACGTTCTATGTGCTCTGAAATTTCTGGAAGGATGTAGGAGTAAATGAACAATTTGTTAATTCTGGAAAGCAGAGACTTTTATATTTTATCCTCTCTCTGCAAATAAAAACTTTAATATATGTTCCTTTACAATTAAAAATTAGTTAAAATACTTGCAATGCAAAAAGAATTTGAAGTTTACTAAATATTAACGAAGTCAAATAAAAAGTTTGTGCTATTAAATAAAAAAGAGTAAGCAAAAAGTTCCATATGAAGACTCAGAAAAAAAAATTCAGTTTTAAAATCCTTTTAGCTATACTCTGAATTCTTCTTTTAGGCCTCATCTCACATTAAGTCCAAAAATTCTGAAAATACTTTTCACAAGTTACAAAATAGCATGTATACTCTAATTCTATGAGTATAAAAACATATATATTCAAAGAAAATGACTGAAAGAATACACACCAGTTTACACTGGCAACCTTGTAAGTGTACAGAAAAGTTCTGCTTCCTATTTCATTCAATTCTGTATTATTTGACTTTTAAAAATATAGTAAAATACTGCATACAAACATAAGCAATAAAATACCATAGTCTTCAAGATACTTACAGTAAAAACCAACAGCTGTAGGCAGCAAAAACAAAGCAAAACCATAAAAAAGTCAGCAATCAAAAGCAAACTATTAAACAGTTCTGTAGCTTTGTCCTTACTTTCTAATAACAATTTAAAACATGCAGCAAAAATATAACTGAGATGTAGACTGATAAAAGTTAGTCAAACTTGGCTGACGTCACACATGTACTACAATATACATACGTGATGTACACAGCTAATCTAAAATTCAGTGCTGCCATATATGATTTATGGAGCTGAATTTGGAATTAATTGGTAATAAATATTTTATTCAACATAAATACAAATAGCACGGCAGAAAGCCTTTTGTAAAGTTGCTCATTTGGGGGTTTAAAAATATAATTTTGAGTTAAATTCCTATCTTGTATGTGTTCATTTATATTGCTGTTATGGACAAAGGCTACATACTGAGCTTTGCAGACTGACCTTCTCTGAATAGATTTTAAAAGGGCATCTTCAGCCCTTTCAACATGTTTTCATTGAGAGAATTATGCAATCAATCTGAAATCAAGTTGAGTAGTACATCCTCTTCAGAGATAAGAATTTCAGTGCCATGGGGCTTAGTTTCTGAATTTTAGTAATTCCAACCTCTCTCTTCCTTTCTCTCCCCCAGCTAAATTCCCAACTTCTTCTCTCTCTCCTCTTCCCTTCTACCCATCCCTTACCCACCCTGCAACCCAGCCACACTTCTAAATATGCCAGTGGCAAAAATACAGCCATAAATCAATAATCATAAGTCAATCAATCTATAAATCATATATCCCTAAATACTTGTCTTACGAAAGTACAGATGCATATTTAGTTTGTGCTTTTGTAGGGCTTAAATATTTTATTTGTGAACATAGTGTAAGAAGTACTGCTGTGGAACACACACACACACACAGACACAGAAATAAATTCCCATGCTACCACGTGACAAGCAATGTAAGAGAGACAATGAAAATGTGCTAGAGATTTCTGGGAAAAGAGATACTGATTCTGCATCAGAGGGACCTGGGATTCCCAGAAGAGGTAACAACTGAGTTCAGCATTGAGGAATAAGAAACATTTCATGGGATATGCAGGGAGAAAACACCAAACGTGGCAGACAACATGGGCAAAGAGAGTTCTGAAGGTACATGCCATACTCAGGAAAGACAGAAGAGGCAACAGTGGGGAGAATGGCAGAACAGGAGGCTAGAAAAGGGGTTGATAATTATGCTTTAAAAATTGGATACCAACAGTTATTAAGTTATTGTCTTTAGGCTCCAAACCCATGCTGCCCTGCCACAATGTGGCTGGGACTCTGCAAACCACATTTCTTCTTTGCCAACTGTCTCCCTCTTAGGTTCTGCCACAAAAGGGCACCAGAGGTAGACTGCAAGGTTAGAGGAAGAAGAGACTTGCTGCTTTATGTTCTTACTTGTGGGTATTTGGCTCTAGTATCACTCAAGCAACACTCCTTCACCCTGGTAGTGGCATTTCTTTCAAGTGCCAGAAGCTGAATCCAGTTTGCAGTTTCCTGTGATGCCTTAGTGCTTGCTTTTTTTACCTTTTTACATAGAACACTTTACTTTATACTTGGTAACAATTTCTGATATTAAACATATGGAGTCGTTTCTATCTCATGACTGAACCCGGAACTAATAGAAATCACTAGAAATTTCTAAGCCAAGTAACAACGCATCGAAACCTTCACTCTAGAAATAACACTGGCAGTCACGTAGAGGGTAGGGTGTATCAAAGACAGATTACTGGGTTTAGGAATCTCTCTAAAGAGGGGAAGAAGCAACTGAAATAAAAAGGAAGAAACAATGTGCAGAACAACTTTCTACTGTGCTTTTATGTTATGCCTTACATTTTAAATTTATGTTGCTGTATTAAAACATAAACTTTACTACTACATTTATACTTCCTCCTATCTAATACTGAGATTTATATAATTGAGTTCTTCCCTTCTCCCACTAGCTGAAAGAGATTTAGCGTCAAAACTGAAGCTGAATCACAACTATGCGCATCTTTGTAGAGGGTTTTTTTTTTTTAATTTTATAAGAGCACCTTTTATATTGTTATAAAATTTGGAGAATGGATTGGTTAAAATGTTGAAACCTGAGACTGGAGATATAAGTAGTGGTGAGTTTATGAAAGCTCTCACTTACCACAGCAAGAAATTTGGCTTATAAACTTTTGACAATTTTATCAAGTAGAAATGGGCTTAGCTGCATGTAACAGAAAACCTAACAAAAGATTAAGCAAATGGACACATTTTTGTAGAGGTGTATTTTTCCCTCCTCTCCTTGGACCCAAGTATATATTTCAGTTTTTAACTGTATGTGTCTTTTACTTAAAGCCATCTCAAATCCATTCAAATGGTGGATATATAACTAATTCTTCAAAGTGTTCCTTTGAAGTTACATAGTTAGATGACAATTTCTGCCTCTGAGCATGAACAGATGCAGAAAAATAAACGATGTCCCACAATGAAAGTCTGAACACCAATGAAAAAGATGATATAGTACTTTAATTAACAATACTGTATATAACAAAAACAACTTTAGCTTCAGGTGGTGGAGAGAAAAATCAGTATTTCTAGAAAACTACTAAGACATTTCTGTACATCACAGAGGAAGGTAAGTGAGACAACTTAGACTAAAATAATCTGTCTTATTTCTTTCCACATTCTGGGTAACATGTCTCTTGACCAAGAAGAAGTATCTCTGCTTTCATTCCATTGCTCTGATTAGGGTTACCAACAGATAACGTACTTCTCTTTCATAATGGAAGTACCACCACTCCAGTTGACAAAAAGACATAAAGTTCTCTTTAGCTTTTTTGCATTAAGTCAAAATATAGAGGTGAGAAAAGAGAACTGCAAGCAAATCCAGTAATTGTTGCACAAGGCTCAACCACCTATTTATCTATCTGGTACCAACATGGCTGAATAAAATAAACAAAAATTACCTGAGGGATTAGAAAAATCCAACATGCTGGTGGTAGGCTGCAGGAGATCGGGGCTGCTGGATGAGAGTGTTCCAGGGATAGGCATTATGGCCAAACTGTGCCTACAGTGTCTCGTTCCCACAATGCTGTCGTCCTGTGATTGGCTCAGGCCTACATCACTTCAAAAGAATGTAATATATCACTTTAAAGTATTTGAGGGGTCTTAATAGTAAACATTTCTGTTATCTGTGCACTAAGGCATAATAGGACCAATTCAAAGTAATGATTTTAAAATAGTACAGCAATTTAAAAAATAAGACAAGTGTAATCATGAAAATGGCAATAAAGTGTTTTTTAACAGTTACACTCAAATAAAATTTAACTTATACATCTAGGTAATTCTACTACAGTTGACCCTTGAGCAATGCAGGTTGAACTAAGCAGGTCCCCTTATGCACGGATATTTCTCAATAGGAGTAAATACTACAGTACTACATGGTCCATGGTTGGCTGAATCCGCAGATGTGAGGAACCACAGACATGTAGGGCCAACTATAAATTTTACATGAATTAACCCCTGCATTGTTCAAGGGGGGAATGTACATTGTAATGTTTGTATTTCATATTTAGTTTCTGCTGGTTTTGGTAGAGAAAATGAACCTGAGTGGGGAGTCCTTGAGGTCTGCCAGTTTCATTAGACACTAATATATATAAACAACAATGCACAGGGCTGCAGCAAGGTTCATCCTCTTGACCGAAAAGCTGGCAACCTTCTAGGCAAAGGATGGAGTTGGGTGTGAACCCAAGCCAAAAATATGCCAGGTTGTAGAAAACAAGGGGGCCTCGTTCAAGTGACAAAATAAGACAGGTCATTAAACATATGAGTAACCTGCGAACTGCTCAAACCAGCAAGTACAGAGAAAAGAAAATAGGAAGACGACACAGAAAATTGCAACAAACAACAAGAGCAATATGTGACAAATAGAAAGGAGAAGGAAAAAGAGGACCAAAAATGCAAATAGAAGAAAAAGAATTTTACAGTGTCTAGTTTATTCTAAGGGTATATTATTTCTTGTGTGATCTCTCAAGTCTAGTTGTTTGGCTGTTCCCTAGATGAGAACATCAAAACCAAAGCAGAAAGCAAGTCATCGAAAGTTAACTGCCTGTAAAGGTTTCAAAAACAAATAGCAATTAAAGGGCCATATTTAAGCAAATATAATATTTTCTTTAAAATATTTTAGAGGTGTTAAATAGGCAATTCTAAAACCATTTAAGAGAAGAAATAACAAATAAATGTAACCCTGTTACTTAAGGTTTAGATATCCCCAAAAGTTCTATAAAACATACGATAAGCAAAACAATCCTATACAAACATAGGACGGCAATGAAGACTTCCGTCAGCACCAACAACCAAAATACCACTTAGTTCTAAGCACTGGTTTTAACTGGTTAAAACCAATGCTTTAGGTTAATATTAATTCCCACCTATATTTTTTTCAGTGTAGCATTCTACCCAGTATTTGCTATATATACAAACAGTTATCACAGAATACTTACCTATTATCTTGGGATGGATTAATAAGGTCTGAGTGATATGGGATACTTCCTGAATATGTTAGGAGTTAAAAATAGGATGCATGCAGATTAGGAAACTATGTAAGATGGAGTTTAGAGGACTGTTAAATAAACAGCTAAAGGACTGTTAGGAGCCAGACAGGGATAAGAGCCAGGACAAGACAGAGAGAAGTCAGGGAGAAGCATGAAGACATGGAAAAAAGCAAAGATAAGTGTGTCAAGAGCAACCTATGTCAGACAGACCTGGGTTATTAGCTGTGTGACCTCAGGGAAATTTCTTTCTGTTTCTGAACCTTGGTTATCTCCAAAATTGTGAATAATACTATCATTCCCCCAGGACTATGGCAAAGATTAAATTAGGTAATGTAGGTGAGCACTGTGGCACAGAGGAAAACAGGATTCCTACTTTTAAGAAGATAGTAGTACTTTTACTGAAATTAAAATAGAATAATACAGGGACTTTGCTGGTGGCACGGTGGTTAAGAATCCACCTGCCAATGCAGGGGACACGGCTCCAGCCCTGGTCCGGGAAGATCCCACATTCTGTGGAGCAACTAAGCCCGTGCGCCACAACTACTGAGCATGCACTCCAGAGCCCGTGAGCCACAACTACTGAAGCCCGCGTGCCTACAGCCTGTGCTCCACAACAAGAGAAGCCACCGCAATGAGAAGCCTGTACACCGTGACGAAGAGTAGCCCTGCTCGCCGCAACTAGAGAAAGCCCACATGCAGCAACGAAGCCCAATGCAGCCAAAAATAAAATAAATTTATGTATATTAAAAAAAAAAATAGAATAATACATACCTAGGAAGGATTTTACACAATTCACACTGAGAAACAGAGGGGGACAGGGTAGGTACAACAGGTAAAGGCACTACAGAAAGAGGAAACGCTTTCCTGGGGAAGAGAATGCAGTCTAATCTTACAGATAAAGCAAAGGGAATATTTTATTTGACAAGAAATTTTTATTTATGTTAAGTTAGTTCCTTATAATTTTTTTTTAAAGATTTTTTTGATGTGGACCATTTTTAAAGTCTTTACTGAATTTGTTACAATATTGCTTCTGTTTTATGTTTTGCTGTTTTGGCCGAGAGACATGGGGGACCTTAATTCCTCGACCAGGGATCGAACCCGCACTCCCTGCATTGGAAGGCGAAGTCTTAACCAGTGGACTGCCAGGGAAGTCCCGGTTCCTTATAATTAGGTGTGTATTCCTAAAGATCAGCGCTAAATGCTTTAAGATTAGGTAAGAGAAAAAAAGGAGGGGGGCTTTCTCACATATTTTATTTATAGCTTTGTAACTATTCTGGCAACAATTCATATTACATAAAAAATAAAGATTTTTAAAAATGCAAGTCTTTCTTTGATTTTTGAAAACAAACCTGCCAGTTAGATTTTGGACACAGAGAGTCAGGTAAATAAATCCAAGGAAGCAAACTGTTAAAAAGATTATGTGGTCCTACTAATAACCAAAGTCGAAACAACCTTAACAATGTTAAAAAGTTACAATTTTATTAAAGAGAATTGGCTGTCACTTGCAATAATCTGGAATTTACTATAGAGACTCAGAAGTGCATGAAATACTAAAAGTCTTTACCTCTCTTACTGGTTATTTAGCATTACCTCTGCTATTTTTTTTTTTTTTTTTTTTTTTGCAGTACGCGGGCCTCTCACTGTTGTGGCCTCGCCCATTGCGGAGCACAGGCTCCAGACGCGCAGGCTCAGCGGCCAATGGCTCACGGGCCCTGCCGCTCCACGGCATGTGGGATCTTCCCGGACCGGGGCACACAGCCATGTCCCCTGCATCGGCAGGTGGACTCTCAACCACTGCGCCACCAGGGAAGCCCTACCTCTGCTTTTTAATAAGCAATAGCTATGACATTGCACAGTTAAAATAATATAAAGCTGGTTACAAATTCATGGTAATTAAGGTGAGAACATATATAAATGAAAACTATACTAATGTTATGTACAACCCTTGCTATGACATTAATGAAATAATCTAATTGACAACATATTCATGCTTGCTTGGAAGCTGAATTTATAAAGCCTATTTGCAAATAATTATGTCATTTCTTACCAAAACAGTCTCCTAACAAGGTGATGCACTAACAGAAACAAGATAGTTGTGAAAAGTTCCTCAATAATTCCTGATACTGAATCTACTTAGAAAAAAAGTATATTTTAGTTTCATTACATGAAACTAAAAAGGCTGCATAAATATCACCAATATGCAAATAAAAAATAATCCCAATATTAAAAGCAAACAAGGAAAGAATGCTGACAAGAAATGGAAAGAAAAAAATAATTCCTAATAAGCAAACAAGGCAGTCTACTTCTGGGACTGTAACAATGAATTATATACTTAGACAATCCATGATGAAAGAAAACAAAAGCTATGATTCAGATTTCCTGAATTGTGAAATATTTCCAGGTCAAGAAATTCCACATCGCTATGTCTTAATTTACAGATGTTATTCAAAATCAATTAGTTTTTTTTTTTTTCCACTTCTAATTTTCAGGAGTATTCTTTCATTTTAAAATTATGTCATGGTTAGGGATTCGGGGAATTACCTATTCTTATCTCAACTATTGGTTCCTTCCTTACATTCATTTTCTTTACTCCTCTCACAGATGTGGACATTCTCTCTTACAGTATTTCTATGAAAATTCATGCCCTACTCTTAAAGTGGGTGCTGCAAACGGCAGAGCCAAGTGCCCTGTCCAAAGAGTCCTGACACATAGGAGCCATCGAGAAATTGTGGAATTAAACTCATAAAAAATTTTTCTCGGGCTTCCCTGGTGGCACAGTGGTTGAGAGTCCGCCTGCCGATGCAGGGGACACGGGTTCGTGCCCCGGTCCAGGAAGATCCCACACGTGGAACGGCTGGGCCCGTGAGCCATGGCCGCTGAGCCTGTGCTCCACAATGGGAGAGGCCACAACAGTGAGAGGCCCGTGCACCGCAAAAAAAAAAAAAAATTTTTTTTCTCAATTAAAAAATATTCAAACCAAAAAATTTTTTAAATACAAAAAACAAGCAAGAAATGGAAAATTTACCTATAAAGCTACTTAGAGGAAACCACAATCAACCTTCTTCCTTCTAGTCATTTCATGGTAAATAGCACAATTTATTTAACCAGTCTTTTGCAATTGGACATTTAGGGTTTTCCAATTTTGTTTTATTATGAATATTACTAAGAACATCTGTATATAAATCTTCATCTAATTATTATCAGAAACTGAATTACTGAATCAAAGCTATGAACATTTTTAAAGCTCTTACTAAAAGGCCCAAATGCTTTATAGAAAGGTCGCATCATTTTATGTTCCCACAGCAATCTGAGCTTATTATCTCTCTTGTGTTATCAATTCAGAAACTGACTATTCTAACAACCTGTGGTGAAACAAACAATATTCCATTTAAAACTGTGTATCCTTGATTATTATTATTATTTTAATTTTTGGCGTTGCTGCACAGATTGCGGGATCTTAGTTCCCCATCCAGGGATTGAATCCGGGCCCATGGCAGTGAAAGCACTGAGTCCTAACCACTGAACAGCCAGGGAATTCCTTATCCTTGATTATTATTGATTCAGAACATCTGATTCATGTTCTCTGCCTGTTTTTCTACTGAACGTCTAGTGGTGTGTGTGTGCGTGTGTGTGTGTGTAGCAAAAGGGATTGTCTGAATTCATTTGGAATGATTTAGTGCCAAGAAATAACACACATTCTCAAAAATGCAAAGTAGCCAGCCTAAATTGTAAAATGACAAATTCGTTCTCTCTGCAAGATAGGGTCCAGTAGAAAACCGTAAAATACTTTGTTTTTTTGGGTATGTATATAATTATTTATATAAAATATAATTTATAAAATTATTAGCATTATGTTTAGAAGAGATAACCAGTTTAATATTAACTCCCAAAGGGCAGCATTTTATTCATATTTGTATTCACAGCCAACAGCCTCCTGCTGCCACAAAGGAGACAATAAATGCTTGCTAACAACAACAAAAAATTCCCTCTGAGTTTAAGTAAAACAATTTTTATTAGATCTTTCATTTTGGGAGGTCCTAATATAAAGAAATAATGCTTGAAAATTTAATTGCTCCTGGCTACCTCAATTTCCTGCCTCCTGCTGTAAGCAAAGATAGAATCCAACTGGAGTAACCAATTTTCACTTCCTGAAGGAAACATTATAGAGATGAGATATTGATTTAGATGCCTGACACTTGAATATAGCTGGGTGAAATGTGACACGAACAAGCTAAAGTCAGTTGCAATCACAGTGTTCTCTGGCTTTTCATGACACATGTCACAACTGTGCCACAATGTGTTCAAAATGAGACCCTGTTAAAGGAGATACATGTATTCCAGACCAAACACCCAAGGTTTTCTGGAAATGGAACTCAGGGCATTACCTCCTGAGGAACTACCCCTGTGAACTATTTTCTGCCTTCTGGTCCTCCATTCCTTTCTCTTTTCCTCAGTGCCTTCATGCAGCCTTCCTGTCATCCAAAACTGTCCCCAACCTCTTCAGTGTGGGCTGGTTCCTCTAATATTTTCCTTAATTCAATTCTCATTTGTGAGAACAAGCCTATTCTTACAGTGTTTGCCATGCTGCTGTCATACTACAGTATGCTCTATATTAAAAGAATCTTGCTATTTTAAAGTTATGATATTTTATAACCCTCAAGGAGAACAGTTCACCCAAAAAGGAATGAGTAATAAACTTTATAGAAATGAGAGACATTATGAATACAGCTCAGGATGTTTCAATCCTCCGTGAGCCCCAAATTAAATGAAGAATAAACATGTTTCCCTGAATTGAAAATAAAAACTCATGAAGAAGAGCATTTTCTGATCAGGAAATTCTTGAGATCTTTAATTAAAAGATGAGAGCTGACATCCACCTTGTTCCAAGTTGCCTTCTAATTAATTGCCTTGCTATTACTGCTACACTGTGCTCCACCTTCAACCCCAAATAACTAACACAGCTAAAAGAGAGATCTTCCTAAAAGATCTTACCACAAATCTTACCACATCATATGCCTTTGATAGCTCCCTATTATGACATGGTGAAGTCCATATCTTTAGCAGAATATTCAAAATCCTTCACTTACCTATCTATCATGCTTCAACTTTAGGTGTGCACTGAGAAACACAGTCTACTCAAAACTACCAAGCTTGCTCCTGCCTTTGTACGCATCAAAACATTTATCACCCTGTAATGGACTACTTGCCTAGTTTTCCCTTTTAGATGATCAACTCATGCAGGGCAAGAAACTTGTTCTACTTTCAATATTTCTGTCTCTGGATATTGTGCCTATTTTATAATAAATGTGTGAAGAATAAAGGGTTCCTACTATGAATTCCTTAAAGGCAGGGACTACCTCTTCCCAGCTCTATAATTATCATCTGGAACAGTGCCAAAAACTCTCAGGAGCCCCAAATTAAGTATTTTCTTTGAATATGTTTTCTTCCCCCCTCCACTGATTTACTGTCTTAATTCAACAAATACTGAGTGACTAGTATGTGCTAAGTACTGTATTTGATTAAAACGTTTGTGATTACTTTAGAAAGCAGATAATATAAAATATACACAGATATAATATATACTAGAGTAATTCCAAGTCATGACCCTGTATTCATTTTATCAGTATTTTACAGGCCTTAATTTGCATTTAAGTTCCTGAAGTTTTACTCAGTTTTGGTGACATTTCATTTTGAAAATAGAAATAAATTTGATTAAAAAGGTCAGCTTTAGAATTCAGGAGGGAATAAATAGTGCAATAAGAGAAAGATGATTTAAAAGGCAAAAAAACAGGGCTTCCCTGGTGGCACCGTGGTTAAGAATCCACCAGCCAATGCAGGAGATATGGGTTCAAGCCCTGGTCCAGGAAGATCCCATATGCCACGGAGCAACTAAGCCCGTGTACCACAACTACTGAGCGTGCACTCTAGAGCCCGCGAGCCACAACTACTGAGCCCGCGTGCCACAACTACTGAAGCCCGTGTGCCTAGAGCCTGTGCTCCACAACAAGAGAAGCCACCGCAATGAGAAGCCCACACACTGCAACAAAGAGTAGCCCCCGCTCGCCGCAACTAGAGAAAGCCCACATGCAGCAACAAAGACCCAATGCAGCCAAAAATAAATAAATAAATATTTTTAAAAAAGACAAAAAAATAGTATCAGTGAATATGTCCCAAGTTTTAAGGTGTCCAAATTTGTAGATCAAGGGACTGATATTGGACCAAAAATATACAAAAAAAGATTTCATAGAATAAAATGAGCAATCTTTTCTAAAATTCAAAACAAGGCTAATGGAAGAATACATAATCTAACAATGGTAACTTCTTGGAAGTGATGAGGAGACATTTAGAATTTACTCTTACTTATTTATGGATTGCTTGTAGATTTTATGATGCAATAGTTGTATAAAAGACAAAACTGACCCAAAACTTCCCTTCTCCCACAAAAATCTTTACAGTCAATAGGAAAATGCCTACATGACTAAGATTGCTGTTACCTACCTAAACAGTTTTGGAGGCAAGATACTAAATCGTGTTTTATCCAAAATTTTCCTGATTTTGTTTCTTCCACCTGAAACAGTATTTGCTTTTATTTTCTTGTTTCCTTTCTCCTGTGATGTCTGTTCAATATCTCCTGGTACATCCTGGATTGAGTGGCGATTACTTTTTTTTTCAGCAATTTTGGGAATATGAGGAACACCAGATTTCTCTTGTTCGGTCCTAGTAAGTAACTCTTTGAACACTGTAGAAATAAATAAATAAAACTGTCATTTCTTTTCTTCTCATTAGAAAGTTTTTATATCCACAACAAATTTAAAAAATAAACATAGTTGCTTTCTATCACTGGGCCTTTCACAGCCTCACCCATTAAAACTTATTTCATTACAAAATTTATACTCACCCTCTATTAATCAGCTATATCCATTTTTCAGCTTTTATACCTGACTGTACTTATGATGTTGTCCAACAGTGATAAAAGAAATTCATTGGGGAAAACAAAAATGAAGCAGGCAGATTGCCAGAATGTTTCAAAAGCCCAAGGTTCCTATTTAGGTAATAAGCAGTATAATATAATTGCTAATCAACCCAGACTTTATAGAAATAGATATTTAGATTCTATTATTTATATGTTATCCCTTATCATTTGAGATGAGATGTAGGTACTATAAGCCAGGCCCTGTTTTGTAAAATTTAGCCATCAACAAAATGGGAAGAGCTCTGCTGGACCTGCTTTTACCAGAAACAAACAGTACTAAATTTTGTAATATATGACATTTTCCTCAAGGTAACATCTGTGAGACTTAATTCTGTAGAGTGAAAGCTACTAAGCATTCACTACAGCGGCCTGAAGTAAAAAACCAAGCATTTGTAGATAACTTTCTATCAATCCTAAGTCTAGTGAGTTATACTTCATCCCTAAGGAAAGTACAAGCACAGTGGGGTATTTGCCTTTCCAGCAATCTCTTTGCCTAGATCCAGGCAAGCTTATGAAAAGCACAGTTTCTGGGCTTCCCTGGTGGCGCAGTGGTTGAGAGTCTGCCTGCCAATGCAGGGGACACGGGTTCGTGCCCCGGTCCGGAAAGATCCCACATGCTGCGGAACGGCTGGGCCCATGAGCCATGGCCGCTGAGCCTGCGCATCCGGAGCCTGTGCTCCGCAACAGGAAAGGCCACAACAGTGAGAGGCCCGTGTACCGCAAAAAAAAAAAAAAAAAAGAAAAGCACAGTTTCTGTCTTCAAGATAACGGAAATCCTTGCTTGATTAAAATACAGTAAATTTTTTCAGTCGTCTTAAAAAATTTCCCTTTATTTTAAGCTACGTGGTAAAAATAAAAATGCTTTTTTGAGCTAAAATCAAGATACTCATCCATTCAAAAAATATTTACTGACCTATGAACACGTCAAGCACTATGCTAGATGTTTGCAGATCCCTCCTGTCGTGAAACATAGTCAGTCAAAGATATATGGTATGGAGAGAACATAATGCGAGGAACTAGTTAAGAGAGCAAGAAAGGGAAAATTGTCCTTCATTAAGTCACTGTGTTAAGAAGAGATCAGTAAAGTGAGTTGATTTTAACTAGGCAAAGGGGGAAGAAGTATTAATTCTAGGTACAGGAAATCTCAAGTTTAAAGTACCTGTGGTAGAAGGAAAATTCAAGAAAATGAAGATGACTGAAGAACAAGGTAGAGAAAGGGTTTGATAATGCTATGGTAAGGTGTCTGAATTTTCTGTTAAGAGCAACAGGAAATCTCTGGGCAGCAGATATCCCTGGCTGCAGTGTGTATGTAAGGTGACTCAAGAGTGTAAAAAGTAGTTTGTAACTTCACTGGACTTGTGTATTTAAGTAAAAATCTGCAGAGCTTGTGATTTGTAGATAAAGAAATGATTGTGTTAAACTAAAAAAAAATAGTGAGGGACAAAAATTAATGTCGGTAAGCAAATATAATTACAATACCATTAAACATCAATATCAGATATAATATATGAACCAAAAATGAAGGTGTCCAAGAATTAATAAAAGGAATGTTTAATAAATTTGACTACACAAAGATTAAAGGTTTTTCTCTCTACATATATGTATGTGTGTATATGTATTTACACACACAACCCAAAACAAATGAACAAACAAGGAAAGTCAAAAGACAACTGGGGAAAAAATTTGCAACCCTTAAGACCAAGAGATATTGTTACTTATTTATAAGGCATTCAAACAAATCAATAAAAGATGAATAACTCAACATAAAAATGGACAAATGAAGACTGTTCATAAAGAAGAATGTTAGCACATAAAAAAAGTGCTCAACTTCCTTCATTATTAAAGACTATATCAGAAACTGTAAAGTTGATTATACCCACTGCAGAGGCATTCTTATACATTGATGAATGAAGCGTACATAGATTGGGGAAACTTTGAGAAAGTAAAACCGCAGTAACTATAAAAGTAATTCCACTGTGAGGAATTTATCTTATAGCTATATCTATAAAAACAAAGGATTATTACAAAGGATTATTACATCATTGTAAATAGCAAAAACTATAAACAACCTAAAACAACCATCAATACGACATCAGATCGATAGATTATGATAATAGTGTGATGGAATTCGATGCAATAACAATTACACAAGAAGTACACCTGTATGAACTGCTGTGGAAAGGTATAGAATATTGTACACAATATGGTCCCACTGAGTGTCTTTCTTTAGTATTGTAATTTGCAAAACATGCATGTATTACTTTTATTAAACAATTAAAATGTTAATAATAAAATTATCTGAGTGGTGGGATTTTTAAAGATGTTAGAAAGTTGTGAAAAGTAAGAGGAATGGATGAATAAAAACTCCAGAGCAGGAAGAGGGTAAACTGAGATTGCCAGCTGTTTTCTTCTCTGGGGACATTTGCTGATCTAAATATAAACAGAAGGCAAGGCTCAGGTAGAAGGACTCTACTAGAGGAAAGAGAAGTTTTGATGGCTGCGAGTACTGGCAAGAAAACTGGAATACAGAGAGGCACCAAAGCAGTGTCACTTTTCTTCATGAGATATCTCTATTAGTAAGACAAGGCATGAGGCTGGAAATTTCTTAGAATCTCATGGTACTCAGGAGACAAAGTCACACAACAGGGAGAGACTTCCAACAAACACACAACAGATTTATCTGCTCGGGGTGGGAGGCTAAAGAGCTAAGCTCAAAACCTCTGAAGGGAAAAACTTACAAAAAAAGGAGACAGAAAGGTACCAGATTCTGAATCAAGAGATTGGAGGTGAGGGAGGAGGTAGGAGGACAAGGTTGAATAAGCAGAGTGAAATTTCCCACAATCTCTCAGTGGTTAGAGACAAAGTTCCATTAGAGGAGGGGCCTACATCAAGCACATGACAAGTCTCTCAACTTGAAACCCAATGGACACAGTCTAAGTAATTCTGCAACCCAGCCTGACCCAGCTCAATTCTCCTTACCCTATGTGATTAAACAGAGGAAATGGCAAATCCTATCTGTGAGAAAATACTAATTTCACTACTAAGGTTCCTTTATATGCAAAGTACAGCATACAATAAAAATTTTAAGACTCACAAAGAAAATAGCCAGAGGGAAAAACAGAATAAAAGATAATCCAAATGTTAGAGTTAACACACAAGGATTTTATAATAACCATTATAAATATATTAAAAAACATAGAGGAAAACAGATAAAATGGATGAAAAGATGAAGAAAAAGATGAAGAAGTGCAACAGAGAACTGGAGATTCAAGTGGATATTCCAGAACTGAAAAATATCTAAAATTAAATTCAGTGCATGCATTTATCAGTAGACTGGATACAGCAGAAAATAGGATTACTTTCTTAAACACAGGTTATTACAAAATACCCAAACTGAAAGAAGAAAAAAATGCAAAGAACAGAACAGAATGTAAGAGATAGATGGGATGCAAATCTTCTAACATATAAGTAAATGATTTCCCGCATGGGAGGGATAGAAAAAGGGGCAGTAGTAATTAATAATGGCCATGAAATTTTGAAAACTGATAAGCAAAGAACAATGTACAAATTCAAATGCTGAGCAAACCCCATACAAAATAAATACAAAGAAAACTGTGACAAATCCTTGTTACAGTTAAAATTGCTCTGAGTCGTATTTGCATCCTATGGGAAACGCTGGTATTTTTGTTTAGCCTTCTGCGGATTGTGGTTCCAGTGTTCAATTTTCAAAGCCTCTGCAGTGCTATACAGATGTGTCTACTTTGTACCACCCAGTGGTCACTCTGGGACCTGAGTAGAGGTCTGCTTGGGCCAGTTCTCAAAGTCTATGATATGCTAAATAGGATCAGATTCACACACCTACAGGATGGGGGTGAGCCCAGGATTTCATAAACAACTTTATGGGGTTGTTTTCTCCATCTTAGTTATCAACCTGGTACTTTCTAGTTCCTTAGGCCTCCTTTGTTGGACCTCTAGACAGAAACTGTCCACTGCAGTGCCTTAGGGGCCCAAGTAGAGGGGGACAGAGAGAGTGGGGAAAAAAAGCAGTGACACTGGCTTTGTTTTCTTGGAGCCACTGCTTCACTAAAGGGTGAGGAACATTTTGTCACTCAATGCCACTGGATTGCTTGGAGACTGGGGTCTGAGAATATGGAGAAAACAAGAGTGAAAAAAAAAAAATCTGTGGGAATTCCCCCTCTGTCTGAGCTTTAGGAGTTTCCTTTCCCATTCCTTAAGTCGGGCTGCTTCAGGGTCCTTCTAGGTCTGCACCATAATATTCACATCCAGGTTTCATGCTGCCTTGAGTCCAGTCCAGGGGATACTGGAGTGAAAAAAAAATGGTAAATTTACTTCTGGTGGTGGTACTTTGAATTCTCTGAGTTCTCAAATAGATGGATCATGATTTTTGTTTAAGTTTTATTGTTGAGTTCAGTGGGAAATGAAGGATAGCATGTGTTTACTCCATCTTAACTGGAACTAGAATCCTTAATTTGCTTTTTATCTTCAGGGACATAAGGACGTATCAAATAGCACCTTAAAGTCTGTGTTTGATATTCTGGAGCTCCTACAGTTCTGTTTCTGTTGGTTCTGGCTTAAAATGATTTTTAAGAGGGCCTCACAATGTTTGATTGTTTGACTCCGTATTTGGAAACTTATTTTTACAAATAATAGGCTGCTGCTAGCATCTTCTAAAGAGGATTTCTATTTTCTTTTGCCAGGTACTGGAGACCTAGGGCCAGGTCAAAACTTGAGGTTCTTCTGAGTTGCCTAGAGTACAGTCCACATTCTCTTTGGAGTTAGACACTCAAGTTCTCAATCAAGAACAAATGTTGTTATGCTAGAGTGTTCTGGCCTTTGGTAGGCTCTACACTACGAACCTTCTCTCAGCAGCTCCTTCTCTCAGCTACGTCTATGGATGGGAAAATAGCCCTGGGAAAGAAACCATCCTTTTGAGGGGTACAGTCTCAGGATGAGTGGTAAAGGATTTGACACATCCAGAGTTTGTGCTTTTAACAAGTGCAGGATTCCAACTCTTTCACCTTTTCCTGGGAGCCTATTACCAAAAAATCTCAGTCTCTCAGTTGCTTTTTCTGTACTGGTAAATGCTCCAGGGCAGATATGGCTCCAGTTTACCTCTTTAAGGTCTAACTTCTCTGTTCAGTGGCAGGTAGCTCTTCACTAGCCAGCTCCGTTGTTCTCAGTCAATACTAGAAACAGAAGACAAGTTTTTTAAACTACTTTTGCTCAGATTATAGGTGGTCCTTTGAATTGGGAGTCACATCTTTCTTTCATTCTGGAGTGGCCTCTGCCACTGTTTCCTAAATACTTTCTTCTTCACTTTTTCTTTTAGATCTCTTGGAATAGTGCTCAATTGCATTTTGGCTTTTTTTGCTCTATAAAGTTGATTTTCTCAAGTTACCTATTCCTTCTACTGTATGTTTCTGTCTTTTCTACTAAAATATGTCTTTGCATATTTAAAATAACCCCAAGAAGTATTTTTCTCAGTGACTGTCTTTTTTCCAAATATCCTGTTCTTGTTTTAAGGAATGAATTTTTAAATCTCTTTGTGCAGAGTTCTAGAAATGGTTTTCTTCTCCTCCTCAAATTAACTATTTTCTCCAAAATCTGTAAGCTCACTTACTAGGTTCTTTACCATTACCCCTCAAAAATCCTGGTTCTCTTATAACTGGTGATCCCTTGCTGTCAGTTCTAATTAACACAAGATGACCAAGTACCTAGTATCATCTAAACAAATCTGTTTTCTGGTCACAGCTTGTCTTTTTGTAGGTGTTCTGACTGTGAATTCCATGCAGGATGACCTAATCGCTCAACTTTGCTTCATGATAATGCCAGAGTTACTGGAACTTTATTCCAGGCACCACATCCAGACTAAAATGCTCCATTTCAACAAATTTTCTACTAATATTTCTTTGAGATACTCTTTGGTGTTTTTTGCATGGGGAGAATGTTGGCTGATTATACTCTGGCTGGGGCAAGGAAGGAGGTCTTGAGGGTACGGGCCCCCTTCTGTAGCACCACGTAACTCCCACACTCTGCAACATCCAATCTAGGGTTCTGCTGGGCAATTGCTTCTCACCATCCAAAGAGTTCGGAGGTTGTGGTTTCTCTTCCTCTTGCAGCCTTCAGATCAATTTTGTCTCCCAGGGTCCATGTTGTTAACCACTACATTATACTACCTCTATGTTTTTATACACAACCACATTTGATACTACTTAGTAATTATTATGTGCCAGGAACAAAAAAATTTAAAGGTACTTCCCTGGTGGCGCACTGGTAAAGAATCCACCTGCCAACGCAGGGGACATGGGTTCGAGCCCTGGTTCAGGAAGATCACACATGCCACAGAGCAACAAAGCCCGTGTGCCACAATTACTGAGCCTGTGCTCTAGAGGCCGCAAGCCACAACTACTGAGCCCGCGTGCCACAACTACTGAAGCCTGCGCACCTAGAGCCTGTGTTTCACAACAAGAGAAGCCACTGCAATGAGAAGCCTGCGCACTGCAACGAAGAGTAGCCCCTGCTCGCTGGAACCAGAGAAATCCCATGCACAGCAATGAAGACCCAACACAGCCAACAAATAATAATAAAAAAAAGAACCCTATGAAACAGAGCTGGAAAAACTGAATAGAGAGACTAAACAATATGCTTTAAGTGTCAGAGCAACCTCTGCTTTCATATTTTTCAAAATCAGAATCCTTTTATTTTAACCCAAAAGTTGATATTTCGAGATACTAGTCCAAAGTCTAGGAAATCCGAAAACTGTTAAGGCTTACTTATTCTATGCTAAACTTATATAATATTTGGAAATTGCCACTGTTATATGCCAGATTTAGCATGATGTAATTCAGTGAAAGGGACTCAAGGGAAAAGAGTGAAAAACCAAATGTTTCATTTTTCATTATGACTAAGTGCAGGATAAGGAGGAGTCAAAGTGGGGGGGAAACACACACACACACACGTCCTTTTCCATAGGCACAGTTTTAAAATTCAACTCTTATTCCTCAAATTTCAACCTAAATGATGTAGAGAAATTTTTTTCCTTCCTACTTTATAAGGACTCTTAAATTTTCTTTGATAGTTTTTAATTGCTACACTTTTTTTTACTGTTGCCCTTCTCAGAATTTCAGGGAAAATCCTATGAAATCTAATCAAACTAAGTCACAGTCTTCCAAAAGTTAGAAAAAAAAAACAAAAAACAAAAACCCAAATAGTAGATTAAGTTAAAAGTACAAGCTTAGTTCTTGCTTCATTCAAACAGTAACATGATCAAAACATACTATAGGAACAGTAATCAATATTTTTACAAAGAAAGGTATACTATTATTAAAAATCGGCAATTCACTGATTAATTAATTCAGTATTTTACTCAATTTATTTCCATGAAACAGCTAATCTGGCATTCATATTATTATTTCAGGAAGCTAGCTAAAACATTAGAAGTAGACTGATTTGCACATTAGCAGGGAGAAAAAAAGCCTGACTATGACTTCTCAGTTTCATTCAGATCAATCTAAGTTTCATTCAGTATCTCCAGGCAAAGTACAGTACATAATAGATACTCAGTAGACATTTCATAAATGACTAAATGTAGTTGTACACCTATTTTAAAACTAAGATTTCAAAATAATTAAATACAAATAAAAATTCTAGAATATAGAATACTATATCTCAGCACTAAAGATCCTAAAAATGTTCAAAAAGCTTAGAAACGTTTTAAGTATTTTTACTATCCTCCCTTTCACTGTAGTGATTCTTTTCTTTTGTATCACCAAACAAAAGGGCTCAGATAGTTTTTGACAACAAAACTCACCAAAAATGTTGGTCTTCACAGTAAGTGCAAGATGAGTATTATTCCTCAAAATTTCAAGGGCCTTCACAAACGTTATATTCTCAAAGTTTTGTCCATTTACTTCCATTATCTTGAGAAAAGTGTTTGAAAAAATACAAATTAAGACAAAAACAGTATTAGTTATTTCTGCAATCTTAAGTTTAATGGTGAAAAAATAAAACTTAAATAAAATGCACCTGTGTGTGAACAATGGTTATCTCTGTGAGTAGTGGAATTACTACCTAATTTTTTTTCTCTGTATTGTGGTATTTTCCTAAATCTCTACTATAAACATTTTTTTTTAAAGTTCACTCCCGGGCTTCCCTGGGGGCACAGTGGTTGAGAGTCCGCCTGCCGTTGCAGGGGACATGGGTTCGT
>NW_006788746.1:243683-261805 GCF_000442215.2 Lipotes vexillifer | reverse complement strand
CTGAGCCTGCGCGTCCGGAGCCTGTGCTCCACAATGGGAGAGGCCACAACAGTGAGAGGTCTGCGTACCCAAAAAAAAAAAAAAAAAAAGCAAACTGTGATGGGGTCTTGCTCCATTTGACACTGCTGATCACTCACATCAGGGCTTCACAAACTTGGCTGCACCTCAGAATCAACTGGAAGCTTATTCAAAAAGTACTAATTCCAAGGAAGAAGGATAAAGAGATAAACACGAGAAAAAAAGGCAGCACAGAGGACAGATCTCAAGGATTGACACAAAGATTTCAAAAGGATAAAAAAGAGTGAGAAACAAAATATTAGGAAAAGAAAAAGAAAAAAAAAGTCACAGAAGTAAAATCCCCAGAGTTCAAAAAAGTCTTCAGTCTACATACTGAAATGGATCATCTAGTACCAGGCAAAAAAATAAAGAAAGAAAGAAATTAAAAAAAAAAAAAAGATCCCATGAAAATTCTGAATTCCAAAGACTTAGAACAAAGACTCTATAAGGATCACTGTGGGGGTTGGTGGTGGTGGTGTGTGGCGGGGAGGAGAACCAGAGGTACCTAGAAAAGAAAAATAAAGGATGGTTTGTACTTCTTTTGGGCCACACTAAGTGATGTGATACTTTTCTGTGACTTCAATGTTCTGAGGGAAGAATGACTGTGATAAAAGATTTTTTACACTCCATTAAACAAAAAAGTATCATCAAGACATGTAAGGACACAAAGTTATAGTACTCATTTACCCTTTTTGAAAAAAGTACTAGAAAAGGTACTAGAAGTATTAGAAGACAATCGTGAGATAAAATAATGGGGACATATGGGCAAAGATGAAGTGGAGGTGATCGATGAAATCAGTAAGGCAGGTGCAAACATCTAAATGACTGTTAATAATAAGCTTATGAAACTTAATGCAAATGTCAAAGTACTCTTAAAAGAGAACATCCATAATGTTAAAAAACGACTTATAATCTAGATCTAAAATCTCAGATAATTTCAACCATACTTAGGAGGACTGAGGGAAGAAGTAAAAACATGATAAATTTCTCTCCTCTGTCAGGAATGAAACCACTGGATTTTTCTTTTTTTTTTTCTTCCTGTGAAGAACGAGATTCTTAAATACGTTTACCAAAAAATACTAGAACAATAAATATAATGACTCCAGGTTCCTTGCTACTAGATACTCTTAATGAGTAGTCTGAGTAAGGTCCAGAAATCTCTATTCTATAAAACTCCCTTATGGGAAGAAGGGAATCGTTAAAACTTTATATCAGAGTTTCTTTTCTAAAATTACATCATTTTCTAAATTTTAAAATATTTTATTACGATATACGTTTTACTTATTATGTGAGAGTTTCTTAACCCCTTGCACTATTAATATTTGGTCTGGATAACTCTGTTGTGGTGGCTGCTTTGTCACGGGGTGTTGTAGGCTCTTTAGCAGTATCCCTGGCCTCTATCCACTAGATGCCAGTAGTAATTCCCAAGCCATGACAATCAAAAATAACTCCAGACATCACCAAATGTCTCCTGGGTGACATAATTACTGCTGGTTGAGAGTCACTGTCCTGAAGTGTAGACCTTTTCATAATGTGAATGCCCTCTTTTTTTGGCCTTGTGGCATGCGGGATCTTAGTTCCTTGACTAGGGATCGAACCTGTGCCCGCTGCAGTGGAAGCATGGATTCTTACCCACTGAACCACCAGGGAAGTCCCTGTGAATGCCCTCTTAATTTATAAAAATGACAGTATGGTTTGGTTAAAAGTAAAATAAAGTCACATTCTAAATGAATGTGTGAACAAACCAAAATTTTTAAGTGGAACAAATTCAGCTTCCCAAGTGATTCAGCTAGATGAGAAACACTCTTTGGTATACATGAGAATTATCTAGACTCTTTGCTGTACGTGAGAATTATCTAGAGAGCTTTGTTCAAAATACAGATTTCCAGTCTTCACCTCTGCAGAATGTGATTAATATGATTACTAAGACTGAGGTGGCTCTAGGAATTGTATTTTTTAGTAAAAAGGCTGTCCATAATCTCATTTTTGAAATATATTGTTCTATAGTTAACTAATGCCTACACGGAGAGAATAAATCCCTATCAATTTACTCCCAGTGTCTCCTTCCTTTTCCTAGTCCCTCAGCCAGCTCACTCTGCTTATGGATGTAGTTCTGTTACCATATGAACATTATTTAAACCAAAACCATCATTTATGGTAATCTTAGGCCACTTAGAGTAAGGATAGAAGTGCTTACTCCTTTACAACATGCAAGGGTAGGGTGCTAATTCTCATATGGATCTTTCTGGAATACTGTGAAGTTGCCAACTGATAGAGGTCCTAATCCTTGGAGGATATGCAGGACCATTCAGGTTGATAGTGGCCATGCTGTTTCTGGATGTACTATATCAAATTTACCATTAAAAGTAATGGATATATGACAAAGACATTTTTAAAATAAACGATTTAAAAAATACTACCTCTAAAAAGAAGCTTAAAAAAGACTTCCTAAAATTTACCATGCTTACTTGAAGAAATATCAGATGAGGAAAAAAGTAGCACACCTATTACTTATAAAAAGGCTTTAAGTGGTTGTTATTTACTTACCTGATCACCACGTTTCAGTCCTGCATCAGCAGCTTTGCTACCAGGTTCTACACCTTCAACAAAAATACCAAATGCCTTCTCACTTCCTCCATTTAGGCTGAAATGCAGAGGGGACTCCCGGGAAGCCTTTTGCAGCACAACCTGTCTCCACTTAGCCTTTGCAGCACAGGCAATATTCAATAACCGGAGATGACCATTCATTTTCTAGAAAGTAGAAAGGGGTAAGGTATATATAAATGTATATATTTATTCCTATAGGCTTTTATAAATCACCTAAAATTATTAGAATTAGAGCTATATTTAAAATATAGAGGAAATAAAGAACATATAAATAGGGGTAAATAAAGCTGGAGGGAAACATTCCACCCTAGAGCACTCTCAAGAATAAGATCTCTTAATATGATTTTTTTTAAGTTTCTAGAAAAGGTTAGAAAAGTGATGTCTCATTTAGAGAGGGATGACAAAAAAAATTTCTTCTTCATTTTCTGAACCTTACTAATACATAATCTGTTATTACCATCTTGCTTATCTCCTGGCTGTTACATAAAACCAGAATCTTTTTAAACCTTTATTTAAAACCTTAAAGGACTTGACCCACCTTCCCAACATTGTCTAACATTCAAAGACACATTCAAGTCTCCATCTCTTCTAGAAATATTATTCTTATATTATTTTAGATCTTCCTATATTATTTTAGATCTTCCTTAAACTAATAATATTCTAACTTTCAGGTTCTAATACCAGTTTAATATTTAACTATTCTCGAATAGTGTACTAAGTAGATCTCATGTCTATAACAAGAAGCTAAATTTTTTTCAGGGTAGGAACGAAGTCTTACACCTGTTGTGATCCTATATAACAACTTGGGAGTATAAAGTAGAATTCAATAAATACTTGATGACTGACTCGATTACTGGGGAAAAAAATCCCATGATTGTAAGGCAGTTTCTATTTTTCATAAGCCCCTTGAATATTTACATAGCCAGCACTGGAAGAGCCTCTATGGACCTCTTAATCAAGTTCCCTGTTCATCCCCCCCATTTCACATAGAGCAGATGTGCTGCTGAAAAGGCTACAGGAACCAAGAGGTAAGGAAAGGGACAAAATAATCTGCCAATTTCCCCCTCTTTATTCAACTTAATCCACTTGTACTATATGAGTAATAACAATGGTTCTTGAAAATTTGCTATGTGCCAGATTTTGCTGGCAGATTCTTATGTTTATTAACTTACTAAAATCCTCACAACAATCTCAACAATCTAGAGGCTACTGTCTATAAAATAAGACAACTGAGGCATATAAGGTTGGACAACTTGTCCAAGTTCACATATGCACCAAGTGGTGAAGTCTGAATGTTAATTCAGGCAATCTGACTCCTGAGCTGCATTATTAACTTCCTAAAATTTCAAGTTTCTTGGAGCAGATAACCCAGTTGCAGTTCAAAGCTTTATATCTAATAGGGAAAATAAAATGGATTTATAAATAGCTACCATGAAAGTTAAGAAGACCTTGAGGGTATTAATTGTAGGTGTTGTATATTAAGAACAAGTGAAATCACATGCAGAAGGGAGACTTAGAAAGTCTAAAGTAGATCTGATAAAGTATGTGTATTTGTATGCCTAAATCAGTGAAGACTGTGGAAGAAGCATGATTTTTGTTTGGGCTGAAGTAGCAGAGGATGAACAGAAGTCTAGAATACAGATTTAGAAGTTCTCAGAACAGGCAATCAAGACACAGGAGAAGATGAAAGCTGTTCTGAGTTGCTATTCTTCAGGGGTGGGGTGGGAGGTTGGTAAGAATCCCTAAACTCTGAAGAAGATAAAATTCTTCTGAGCCTTACTGTATCTTCCAGATTTTTTTCAAATTCCTCCAGAAATCGAGTCATAGCAGGATCACCTTCAAAATCATTAAAATGATTATTTACCCATAATAATACAATCCGTGTTACCTGCGGAAACATGGAAGAGGCAGCATACGATTATATGAGAGGCATTCTTTCTGCAAAAGTAGGTTCCAAAAGCATGTCTTAAACCGAGGGGAAACTGAGTTTTATGGCTAATCCCTTTGCCCACCTGCTCACACACAAAAGGCTCATTCTAACAGAGAGGCATGTTTTAGTTTGAGCTTTTGCTTCCTTACATACACAAGTAACAGAGAAAGCCAAGACTGCCTTCACTGAAAAAACAAGCCTGTATACTAACATGTAAGAAGTACATGGGATATATATTTTGGACAGTATCTTAAAATGCAAGCTGCCAAGAGCAGGCAAATGTCAAAAGTGTTTCTTTAGCTGAGAACATGTTTCACCAAAATTGTAATAAAAATCTGAAACTTCCTTCGTAAATACTGTGTATTTTCAAAGTTGTGAACTGATTTATTACTTTGTACCACAGATTAACAGAAAAGTTAAAAACTAACAAATGGAGATTGAATTAAATAATGTGTCTACAGGGAACTCTACTCAGTGCTTTGTGGTGACCTAAATGCAAAGGAAATCCAAAAAAGAGAGGATATATGTATACGTATACCTGATTCACTTTGCTGTACAGCAGAAATACAACACTGTAAAGCAACTACACTCCAATAAATATTAATAATAATAAAAAGCTTCTGAATATTAAGAAAAGACACAGGAGCCAAAATAAGATCAAAAGAAATAACCCAGAGAATTTTCCAAAATCTAAAAAAAAAAAAAAAGGGAAAAAAAAAGTGCCTAACAATATAAGTAATTTAAGTCATATACTTTTAAAATTGTGGTAAAATACACATAAAATCCATCATTTTAACCACTTTATAAAGTGTACAATTCAGTGGCATTTAGCACATTCACAATTGTGTACAACCGTCCCCACTACTAGTTCTAGAACATTTTCATCACCCCAAAAGAAAACCCCATTCCCAATAAGCAGTCACCTCCCATTCTACCCTTCTTCCAGCCCCTAACAGCCACTACTTACTTGCTTTTCTGTCTCTGTGATTTGTCTACCTGGATACCTCATACAATATGTGATCTTTTATGACTGGCTTCTTTGTCTTACCATAATATTTTCAAGGTTTATGCATGTTGCACCATGTATCAGTATTTCATTTTTTTTTAATGGCTGAATAATATTTCATTATATGGTATACTGTATTTTGTTTATCCATTCATCAGTTGATGGACATTTGGGTTGTTTCCACATTTTGGCCATCATCAATAGTGCTGCTATGAACACTGCTTACAAACTTTTGTTTGCACACCTATTAGCTCTTTTGGATATATGCTTCAGGAGTAGAACTACTGGGTTATACGGTAATTCTATGTTTAACTTTTTGAAGAACTGCTAAGCTGTTTTCCACAGCAGCTACACCATTTTACATTACCATAATCAAGTATGGGAATTCCATTTTCTCCACATCAATACCCTTAAAATGCTTGTTATTTCCTTTCCTTTTTTTAAGTCATCTTAGTGGGTGTGAAGTGATCAAAACCATCACTGTGGTTCTGATTTGCAATTTCCCTGACTAATGACACTGAACATCTTTTTCATGTGATTGCTGGCCATTTACATATCTTCTTGGGAGAAATGTCTATTCAAGTCCTTTGTCCATTTTAAATTGTATTGCCTTTTTGGTGTTGAGTTGTAAGAGTTCTTTATATATTCTGGATACTAGACCCTTATCAGACATATGATTTGCAAATATATTCTCCTATTCCATGTGTTGTCCTGTTTTTCCTGATAGTACCTTTAATGTAGAAAAGGTTTTAATTTTGATGAAGTTCAATATATCTGTTTTTTCCATTGTTCAAGGTTGTGCTTTGGGTATCATACCTAAGAAACCACTGCCTAATCCAAGGTCATGATTTTTTTTCACCCGTTTTCTTTGAAGAGTATTATAGTTTTAGCTCTAATATTAGGTTTCTGATCCATTTTGAGTTAATACTGAATACGGTACAAAGGTCAAACTTCATTCTTTTACACATGAATATTTAAGTTGTCCTTAAATCATATTTTTGTTCATTCTCTAGCATGCCTTTATTTCCTTAGCAACCTAAGTAACTATATATAATTTCAAAATCAGGGGGAAGGCAAGCCTGTAGTTTTGGACACTTGAGTTTCCTAGACGATAGAATTCCACAGTCCAACTACATCTAACTTATTTCCCTTAAAGTATAACTCAGAAAGATATACCAGGCAATTATTATTAATTATTATGGCCCTACTTTTATTTTTCTTAAAATGACTAACTTCCTACCTGTTACTGAGGTAGTTTACTGGTAGTAATGTACCAGTAGCTGAGGTATCACTATTCTTTCCATGAGAAGTACAAACACCCCATAAAATAAGGTAAGATAATCTATTTATAACAGCAAACAATGTTTAATGCAAAAAAAACCCCTCTAGATTAAAATAAGTTACAGCAGTGATAAATTATGGTCAGAAAGATAAACTGTTTTAAAATGATTAAAAAGTCTTTAACTCAAAAATCAATGTATTTCTAATTCTATTTAGATTGTTTCTAAGCCCTCTTGAAAAAATTTACTTGGTGGATATTCTTTCTAAACTATTAAATGACTTTTAAATGTTTTATTGATCTCCTCAGTAACCACCAAGTATTTTGATAAAGTGTAAAAATATTATCATCCATCTTCTGAATTTACAGCTACACCACAGCCTGCTTTCAGTTTTTGCCTTTTAAAAGGCAAAATATCCACTTTTAACATTTTATTCTGTCATAAAAGTAACCAAGCAGACATATGTCTATACTGATTCACTAACTTTTTAGGTGAACTGAATCTTATCAAAATAAACATTTAATTTGTCAGTTGCAAAAGGTTTTGGGGGAATAAAATTTAAAAGTTAAAATCACTTTCATGCCTTTTATAATTATAAAACCAACCTTATCCCTTAAGCTGTCAATTTTAAACCATTCCAATAGTTTGGTCCCAACATCCAAAGGACTTTCAAGAAATGTTCTATAAGTTAATAGGAAATCTTCTATATAAGTTGGGTCCACAATGGAATGCTCTTCTATTAAATGCATGATGAGACGCTCAGGTGTTGCCTAAAAAAGAAAAATATAGGAAGAATTAGAAAATAAACAAGTAGCTCAGGAACCAAAGAACTCCTATTGATTACTTCCTTTTGTAGCCACTCTATTACAAAGTCCTTGAAGTAAAGTTTCACTTTTAAAACCCTCAGTACTGGGAGTAGGTAGTCTCTCTAGGTTGTAGTCCACCATCACCCAGAGGTTTAGAGAGAGAAAAGGCAGAGGAATAAACATGCACAACAGCATTTACTTGGCCATAGCTGTTTTTATTGGCATTTCATCATAAGAATGGGGGGATAATGTAATGACTGTCGCGAGTAAAGAGAAGGAAGAGGTAAGAGTTAAATTAAAGAAGTAAATAAATAAAGTTTTCTTCCAAATTTAATCATCCTTAAATTCTCTTCTGTCCCAGGCTATAGGAACAACATAGCAGCTCAAGATAGCTTGTTTTATTGTTGTTACTTCCGGGAATAGAGGTTTCCTCTTCTATGGTTTCTTCATTCTAGTTCACCAGAGGAACCAGAAGTTCTATAGATACTTTTTACATTAACTCAGAGTTTAACTCCTTGCCTGTTTCCCAACTTATAAAAAGGAATGCAAACAACATTTATCTACTGCTCCTTCTTGAGCTTCTGAATCAATGTTAAACTTTATTACCTTAGCAACATTTTCAAAAATGGGTACACAAAACAAATACAGAAATAAACCAGATGTTAAGCCAAATATAAAAATCAACTGTTGCCCATAACCTCAAATTTCAATTTGTTGCATTTATCCAAAGAATTTCACTGGCCAGAATTACTGCATGGCAAACACAGATTAATACTAACAGTATTCTTATTTAAGAATTTATTAAAAAATAAAAAAGGGTACCCCACTGCTAATAAGGTATGTAAATCATTTCTCTAGAAGGAAGTCAGAGGAAAGGCTCTTTGAATTACCTATTTAAGGGACAAGACAACCACAGGTCATTCCTATTCTTCTCCACCCTCCAAAACACTCCAAGAATACCAAATTGGGTCTATCATTAAGGCAAATCACAATCTGAGTTCACTTAAAATGCGGTTCTTAGATCATATATAGCTAAGTCAGGGGTGGAAATGATCAACATGTTAAAGAAAGGTCATTATTCTGATTAGCTAAATCACTGAGGCAGGATCTCTGTGGAGACTAGGCCATATATTCAAAACTGTATTTAAAGACAAGTCCCTGGGACTGCCCTGGTGGTTCAGTAGTAAAGAATCCACCTTACAATGCAGGGGACTCGAGTTTGATCCCTGGTTAGAGAATTAAGACCCCACATGCCGCGGGGCAACTAAGCCCATGCACCACAACTACGGAGCTTGCACACCTCAGCTAGCAAGCCCACGTGCCACAAACTACAGAGCCCACGTGCGCTGGAGCTTGTGAGCCACAACTAGAGAAGAGAAAACCCGCACACCACAACTAGAGAGAGGTCTGTGCACCACAAGAAGATACCACGTGCTGCAATTAAGACCCAGCCAAAAATAAATAAAATAAATAAATAATAAATCAATCTTTTTTAAAAAAAAGACAAGTCCCATTGTCATGCAGAGGCATGTTACCAAATTGCTCACTAGCATCTAATAAGGTGGATGCTGGGTGACAGGGTATGCAGAGTGGGCAGGTGAAGGAGATGGCTGGCATGGTAGAGTTTGGTTATGATGAACAAATAAGTAAATATATAGAGCATAACAAGAGCCACTGGTGGATAAAGTATTTACAAGTAGGGGAAGGAAAAGGCTACCAAAAACTTTGTGGTACAGTACTGGAACTGGGAGTACTGGTATGAACTCTTGACTGTTATCAATAGATAGATAGATATAAGAAGATATAGGTGTGTATGAATTTATAGTAAATAAATAAATATACTTCCTACCTCTGTCTGATGAAAAGTTCTAGAAGCAATGACACCACAGTAGCAGTGAACAGAGTGCCCAGATCTTGGTTTTTTAATGCTGTTCTCTACTAGAAGGATCCAGGGCTCTCTGGAGAAATGTCTGATTCCAAAGCAGGGGCAGTAAAAGATGAGCCTGGAACATCTCATTTTGCCAGATAATAATGAAGCTCTCAAAAAATGATGGGGACATGTCAAAAGGATACAGGAATCAGCCTTAAGAGAGTCCCACTGGCCAAATCTGGGACAATCTGACGATCAGAACAACACTGATGGTAAGGGAATACAATACATGAGACCATAACAATATAATTAAAGAGGGGAGAATGCTCATTCTTACAGTAGAATGACAATAAATGTAGAAGAAATAATGGAAATAGAAAATCACCATTACAGGCAGGAGTAGTCAATTGAAGTAAAGACTGGTGGATAGAGGTTTGTTAAGACATACTGACACTATCCCAGAACATCAATGCTCCAAATGCTCATCAATTACAAAGGGTAAAATGGTGGCTTTAAGTGAAGAAACTTGACAGACACCAAGAGGACCAGGTGATTAAGGTTAACTTCACTGGTGGTGAGATAGGTTGACATTGTACGCTCCCTGAAATGATGCACTGAGAAAAGCACAACATTATTTCTGTGGAATTCCTGCCTGGAAAGCATGACTATAGTCTGGGCATGAGGCAACACTGGACAGATCTTATCTGAGGGTCATACTTGAATCACTGGGTTATATTGTCTCCCTACAAGAGATTTCTTTGATTTGCTCTTGAGTCAGGGAGGAAAGAGGGAAAGACTGTTCCTGGCATAGACTTAAGTGACATGACAACTAAATGCAACTGTGTGCCTGGATGAGATTTTGAACCAAAAAGGAAAAAAGAGCCATTGTTGGGATAGTTGGTAAAAATCTAAATAGTATCTGTGGACTGAATGGTTTTACTTTATCAATGTACATTTCCTAACTTGAAGGTTTCTATGGTGTTTATAATAGGAGACTGTTCTTGCTTTTAGGATATACACAATGAAACATTTAGGAGTGAGGAGGCAGACTGCTCTCAAACGGTTGAAAAAGACTGACGATAATGGAGAAAATGCAGTGAAATGTTAACATTTGGGGAATCTGAGTCAGGGTGTTCTCTGTACTGTTCTTGCAACTCTTCTGTAAGTTTGAAATTACAGGGCTTCCCTGGGTGGCACAGTGGTTAAGAATCCGCCTGCCAATGTAGGAGACATGGGTTTGAGCCCTGGTCCAGGAAGATCCCACGTGCTGCAGAGCAACTAAGCCCATGCGCCACAACTACTGAGCCTGCACTCTAGAGCCTGCAAGCCAGAACTACTGAGCCTGCGTGCCACAACTACTGAAGCCCGTGCGCCTAGAGCCCGTGCTCCACAACAAGAGAAGCCACCACAATGAGAAGCCTGCACACCGCAAGAGTAGCCCCTGCTCGCTGCAACTAGAGAAAAGCCAACAAAGACCCAATACAGCCAAAAATAAACAAATTTGTAAAAAAAAAGAAAAAGAAAAAGAAATTATAAAAATATAAGGCTCACCATGAGCCTTCATAAAAAGATAGTCTATGCAGTCCACATATATACTCATTTTTTTCTACATAGAAAGCTTACGCCTATCAACTCAGGAAAAGAAAAAGACAGTGTTGAGGAATAGCCTGACTCCTGAGGAATCTGACACCAGTCCCTCTTATTGTTAAATAAAGCTTCTGCACTTATAATGAAAAATAACACATATACTTATTTTGCAACCAAGACTTACTTGAAAAGAAAAAAAGGTCATGCATTTACTTCCTCTCTTGCAACTAGAATTGCTCTATTTTACATCTATATGTCATTAAAGAGACAGGGAGATGGGAGAGTGGAAGGCAAGGGGGCAAGGAATAGGGTAGAGAAGGAATTAGAGAAGGGAAAACAATATGGGTAGTAATACTCAGATTCTATAGCATGCTAAGGCTTTTGATTTGCCACATTTAGCCCTAATAAAGCCCTGCCATAGCATCCTCATTTTCAGATATGAAAATTGAGGTTCAGAGAAGTTAATGTCTATTTCAATGCCACAGAGATCTAGTAAGCACTCATCTAGGATTCTTTATGCATTTATGGTTGGTCCTTTCAATTTCTGTTTTGTTTCTGAATATTGCTGTCTTTGATTAAATTAATTCCCATTATCAACGGATCATACAATAAATTTGAGAAGGAAAATTTTGACTGGTATACTCTAAATAATATCCGTCCATACTGATATTAAATGGCAATGTTACCCTTCCTCAACAAAATGTGTAAAAACCAACTTAGAAAAAGTCAAAAGAATTAACACATTTATTTACACTAGATCCCAAAGTTAATGAATTATCTTGCACTACTCAAAAAGTGGTTCAAAACCTTTTAAGCAAGATGAAAGCTTTATTCTATCAATAACAAGAAAAATAAGTAAAAAATACCCACCTTGATTACAATGTGTCCTTTCCTGGTTCCACTGCGATCTAGTTCACGGTGCTCATGTACCATAACAATTTCTCCCTCTTCCTCAACTTTATGGGTATTTTTTTCCACATGATTTAAAATTCTCCAATAATCCTGCTGGGCTATGCAGACAAACTGTCCGAGAACAACATGGGGACAATTAATGAACCTATAATACATAAATATATCACTATGCACCAAGGCAGAGCACAAAGGTCAGAACTCAAGTGGCATAAGTTCTTTTTTATTTCATCCCTTCATTCCTTAACAAAAATCAAGATAAAATAAATAATTCATGCACAAAGAGACCAAAGAAATTAAATCCATTTGAATTCTACTCTAAAAGGAGAAGTGAGCATCTACTTCTCTCAAAACTGACACTATGCAAAGAAAACATGAAGCAGGAGTAAGTTAGAAACAAACAACTCAGAAGTTCCTATTTCTTCCTCTATTGAAAAAAAAAACAAAAAAGAGACTGAGCTGGCTAATATCAGATAGAAATTTAACAAATCAACATTTATTAGACATATTCTCTTTAAAATATGTATAGTTTGCTCAATTCCACAAATATTTGAGTCTGATATAAAATCTAGTTTCCTTTATTAACTGTGAGCTTTTCAAACCCCCAATTCTCAAATCAAGCTATTTTATTTTGGGGAAGGAACAAAAAGCTCAGCCATTTAAAATCAAGAAACAAGAGAACACAAGCAGACATAAGCTTACCTGACAATCGTCTACTTTAGTCCTAACAACTCCATGCGTGTACTGCTTATCCAGAGTGGGTGTAATTCCAAAACTATTTCCCATAAAGAGATTTTCAACTTTTCCATCTGGATGACTAATTTCTACAGTGCCGTTTAAAATAACATACCATGAGTCAAGCTATAGAGAAAAATATACGCTTTAAGAATCTTTGGGAAAAGAGGGTTACATGTTAACTTTGAAAAATAATCAATCAATATATAGAACTCGTATAATTTAAAAAAGAAAAAAGAATATCTGATTATATTACTAAATACTCTGTCAGTAACACCCTATTCCTGTTAAGCCAACCACTAAAGTTTATTTTACTCTTTCTTCTTTTAGTCACCAAATGAAATCAGGAACTCTCAGTAACTGTTACGGTTAAGACCACCAGCTCTAGGCTTCCCTGGTGGCACAGTGGCTAAGAATCCACGTGCTAATGCAGGGAACTATGGGTTCAAGCCCTAGTCCGGGAAGATCCCACATGCTGTGGAACAACTAAGCCCATGCGCCACAATTACTGAGCCTGTGCTCTAGAGCCCGTGAGCCACAACTACTGAAGCCCCCACGCCTAGACCCTGTGCTCCGCAACAAGAGAAGCCACCGCAATGAGACGCCTGCGCACTGCAATGAAGAGCAGCCCTGCTCGCTGCACTAGAGAAAGACTGCGTGCAGCAACGAAGACCCAATGCAGCCAAAAATTAAATAAAATAATTTAAAAAAAAAGGCTACAAACGGCACAGTCCCATTAATACAAAAAAAAAAAAAAACCAACAGCTCTTGGAATTTGAATCCAGAATCTGTCACTGACTAGCTGAGTGACTCTGGGCAAGTTATTTAACCTCCTAGGCTTCAATTTCTTTACTGCTAAAATGGGCATAACAACATTACCTATCACAGGACTTTTGTGTCCATTAAAAATGAGTTTAATACAAACCAAGTGATTAGAATAGTGTCTGGCACATAGCAAACATTCAAAAGAAAGAAAGAAAAAAAAAAAAGGGAGCTAGTGATTAATTCAGAAAAACTATTAAAAGCCTGAATTTTAAGGCATATCTTAAAAAATATTGAAAATTTCTCCTTATGTTAAGAAAATACTGCTCTCAATTTATACCAAAGTATTTAATGCTCTAAGGAGACATATTCTAAGGCCTATTGTATATCAGTGAAAGACTACTTGTTCTCATGTGGTATCCCTTTTATTAGCCTAAACTTTCAATTTTAATGTAAATCAGTTTTAATGTGATTTAAGGGAAATCTGGATTATCAGTTCTAAAGGAGAATCACTGGCAACAAGAAATATTTTTTCAAAACTGTTTTTTTTAATTTTTAGTTATTTCAAATATAAAATACACTCACTGTGGAATTTGTGGATTACACAAATTACTTGAGGACAGGGGCTGTGTTGGGGTTTTCCACCACTATCCTGTGTACCTAGCACAAAGAAGGCACACAACAAATTTTTGCTGACAGAACCGTGAAATATTAAAAGAAGACAAAATTTGTGGAAAAGTAAAGTTATTCAAAACCCCACTATTTATACAGTTGTCATCAAAAGTTTAGTATTTTTCTCCCATGTTTATATTATTTCACATTGTTGAACTATTTAGACTATCCTGTCCTTTTAAAATTTAATACTATATTCATTTGTTCAACAAACTTTTTTTTAGTATACCCTATGTGCCAAACGATTGCTAGGATACAGGGAGAAAGCATGTAGACAAAGCTAGAGCTAAGGCCCCTGCCCTCAAAGATATCTATCAAATTTTACAATAACTTGAAAACCTATATAGTATTATAACCTGTGGCTATATAATAATTTAGTTAACCACTGTTTTTTCGGGGGGATATATTTTGGTCATTTCCAATTTTTACTATTATACATATCCTCCAATGAATATCTTTTGGCATAACTCTGAGTTTTATATTGTGTCTGGAGGAGAGACATTAAAAAGGGGAATAATGGGTTAGAGGCTGTTAATACTTTGAAGCCCATGTTAAAAATTTCTAAATGATTTTCCAGAAATACTGTTTATATTCCTACTAGTAGTATATGACAATGTGCACTGACTGACATCTCACCATTCATTTTTATCAGTTCGATAAGAAAACCAGTGAAGTGCTACCTAACAGCAGTAACACTTTTCAATTCCTCTGAATCCTCCCTCCGCCCATCCGCAAGTTGCCATCCAAGCATTTTTGAAAATAGAATTGCCACATAAATGCCTCAACTGACAGCAGTCTACTAGGAGGCACAGGTACCAATACATTTCCTTCATTTAAAAAAAACTGTATAATATGAAAAAGGGATAAGGAGATTACATACTTGAAAAACATTTTAATAATAATGTTATAAATATACTAATATAACAATAATTATTGACATGTATACACTGATGTGTATAAAATGGATGACTAATAAGAAAAAAAATAAATTAATAAACAAAACAAAACAGAATAATTAAGAAAAATTTTTTAAAGTCTTATAATTTAATTTGAGAAGTAAAAACAAATTTGGTCCAATGAATATTAATTACTGAACATCTATTCTGTGCAAGGTCCACTGCCCGGAAATCAAAATTAAGACAAAATAAAGCAAAAACAAAACAAAACTTATCTTTTCAGAAATTATAACTATCCCAAACTCAGCAGTCATTTAAAAAATTGTATAAATTTTAAAAGTCAAGATCTACACAAGTTTATGAAAATTAAATTATTCTAAAAATTAGCTGCTATAACCAATTAATGTGTAACATCTATTTGCTAACCTACCTCTTGCCCATCTTCAAGAATAATAGCTCCAGCCTGCTCCACCACTTCAAAAATCATCACTGAGCAGAGTTCTCTCCTTACAGACATGGTCATGTTTGCAAAAGCAGGAAGCTGGTGCATAAACTCCAGTAACTGTTCTGTTAAAAAACAGAAATTCTAGTTTAGTGAGCATCAAGGACTACAGTTTAAAGATACAATAAAATCCAGAATCCAATACCCAATTTTCTAATCAACTTAGGAATTCATGCTGCTAAACCAGAGAAACCAAGATACAAGATGACTGTTGCTTAAAAAAAATTCAGTTAGTTGGTTAACAGATATATTCAGACTCACATGAAAATACAGGCATAATGGAAGACACCAGAATTCACAACCTCCAGAGAGAACCAGGAAACTACACAGATTCAGATGAGGCTGGAGAGTTTAGCTAATTTTCCTAGCAGGAGATGCTATTCCATGGTGGTTACATTTAGTGATGTCCTTTGATCTAATAGACTAGTGTAAAAGGCTTTTGTCTGTTTCTTTCTGGGCTACAGTTTTTAAACAGTTATTAATAAATGTCAGTAAGTAATTAAATTAGGGACAACAAATGTGAATACTAGTTTCAGATTTGTCAAAGCAACTACAAGGTAACTCTCTTTAATTTAACCAACAAATGTTTGAATACCTGCCTCAGGCCATTCCCTGGTATAGATACATGAGCAATAAAGATAAAGGAAAAAACATTTAAGCAGTCAGCTAAGGCTGAAATAGAAGAAACCATAAGGTGCTATCTATCTACAGATAACTGGAAGTTAATCATATTTCAATTTTTAAGAAAGCCTTGTGAAAACAGCATAGTGTACAATCTTTACCACTAAAAATGCACTTACAGTTGCTGTCCAGATAGCATTCACAACATGAGTCTCAACTGTAGGTTGCATAACTATATTATATGTTATTAGCATGGCAAGGAATGTTCAAACGTATTGATCTTTACTCCCACAGATTATAATTTTAGTAGCAGTATCTTCTGACTTGAATCACAGCAGTATGACTCTTATAAAAGGGAAATCTAGGATAAAATCTTAATTGAATCATAATATATAACAACACTAAGTAATCTTTGTCCTTAAAGATAACATTAGCATCTTTAGTATTACTCAACCTCCAATGTACAGTAAGTAGTTCTATAAGAAATTAAAGGAAAATTCATAAAATTTGAACCAAATAATATACACATACATTAGTTTTTCAAGCTACAGGCAAAACTATGATTTTTGATAACATTTGAAATTTTTTTGAATTCATAGACATTGAACACTGACACACTGTGTTTTACATGTCTTATGGACATGGAGGGGGAAATCACTTTACTGCAATCAAAGCTATTGTTTTATAAATTGGGGCAGCCAGACTGTGAGGACTATCTGGCTGCAACATCCATCACCCTAATGATGGCCAGGGTTGATTCAGCTGATGTGGCTGTCTAGGCAGGTGTCCCCTTCCTCCCTTCACCACTCCACACATGCATCCATCCTGAAGCTGTACACTTAGTCAAAGAGAACAACCTGCCCCGATAGAGGAGAACCTTCCCTGAGAAAGGAGTACTGTCCTTCGCTTACGGATATATGAGCAGCTGCGTTCCACTGCTAGAACCTCCAAAACAAGCTCTAATATTGGGGCAGCTAGCCTCAAAGACGGCCCTAAACAATTCTTGCCTCTTGATATTCACGTCCTCGTGCAGTCCCCTCCCATACTGCATGAGGGTTGCTCTGTATGACAAACAGAATTGGGAAGAAGCAATGATGTATCATTCCTGAGGCCAGATCATAAAAGATACTATGGCATCTGCCTTATTCTCCCCTGAATTACTGGCTTTGGGGGAAACCAACTGCCATGTGGTGAGGACATTTAAACAACCTCTGGAGAAGCCCATGTGGAGAGGAACTGAGGTTCTATGCCAAAAGCCATGTGAGCAGCCACCTTGGAAGCAGATCCTCCAGCTTAGCCCAGTGACTGTAATCCCTGTCACATTCTGACTACAACCTCATGAGAGACAATGAGCCAGAACGACTCAGGTAGGCTGCTCCTGAATTCTTGACCCACAAAACCTTCTTGGGGGTAATTTGTTATGCACCAATAGGTATCTATATATAAATTGAACTATAAAATTCCTATTGTGAACAGATGTATTTCTTACCAATGTCATCATCAGTTTTGTCTGCAGGTTCTTTTTCAAGACATTCTCGAACAAGATCTCGCCCCTGCAGTGGATCTGTTCGATCAATCTCTTCCTCTTCCTCTTCTTCATCTTCAGAATCAACAGGTCCTTCTGGAAGACGTGTTAAATCTACATCTCCTACCTCACTTTCCGTAGCCTACAGAAAGAAATCTTGATCACTTACCATTTCATGTTAAAAAAATTATGTCACAATCTGAATGAAGCAAAACTACCCCTCCCACCAAATATTATCAAGAATTAGGCAACACTGTATGCTCTATCAAAAACAAAATGCTATGGGGGCTTCCCTGGTGGCGCAGTGGTTGAGAGTCCGCCTGCCGATGCAGGGGACACGGGTTCGGGCCCCGGTCC
>NW_006788746.1:219448-243634 GCF_000442215.2 Lipotes vexillifer | reverse complement strand
TACCAAAAAAAAAAAAAAAAAAAAAAAATGCTCCTTATTTATAAAAGGTTTCTCTCTGCCTAAAATACAAGTCATCATTTCAGTGTGACATCTAAATTGACAAATCTAAGCCAGTATGTATAAAATGGTCAAGAGACTCAAACATCACTAAATGTATTAATACCTGCTTTCCAACAAACACTTGTATTCCTTAAAAGTACATTTCCTAAAATATAAAGTGCAAGAAAGAGAAAGACAGTTTACCAACAATCATTTTAGGAGTACCTTGTTCTTATATGCTGGGTGTTATAAATAAGGTATTATTCTTTCAGCACTAGGTTTAGAGTCTAGTAGTGTAGACAGTCATGTAAATTAAGAACAGAAGTATAAAACAGGTAAAGAGTAGTACTGAAAAGTGCTAAAATTCAACAACTGTGAAGGACTGAACAAATACTTATCTCTTTCCAATACCTTATTGTTGAATCTAACAGTAAGCAAAGAAGAGCCAAGGTTACTCTACCAGGGGTCCCCAACCCCCCAGCCGCAGACAGGTTCTGGTCTGTGGCCTGTTAGGAACCAGGCTGCACAGCAGGAGGTGAGCTGCCACCCCGCATCGCTCCCCATCGCTCGCATTACCATCTGATCCATCCCCAAGCCCCTCGCCCCCGTCTGTGGAAAAACTGTCTTCCAAGAAACCAGTCCCTGGTGCCAAAAAGGCTGGGGACCACTGCTCTAAGCAATCTTAAAAAAATAAACTTATACTTACAACCTGAACTTTGCAAACATACTAGTCTCAGATAGTTGTAAAAGAACTAGCAGATTTTTAAAAAACTGTGAATTTAAATGTTACTCATAGAAAACAAATAAAATAAATAAAATTATTTATTTACTTTTTGTACTTTGTATTTTTTACTTTTTGTAGTTCAGGACAAAATAAAATTGTCCTGAAGTGCATTATTAGGCAATATTTCTAAATATTATACTCAGTTGATTCATATTATAATAAATGAAAAAGCATGAATACTAAAGCAGATACAGAAAAAACTGAGTAGAACGTACAGAACTTTCATAATAAACAAGCACTCATACATGAGGATTATTGAAAACTATGGAACCTTCATTCAAATATTTAAGTCTCATCTCCTGTGTTGAACATTTGCTATTCTGTCTGCCCAGAAGAGGTTCTTCCTTCTTTTAGGGAGTTGATATTCCTCTCCCACTTAACCCAGAGATTTCAAAGGGAAACAGTGCCCTGTTCCTGGCTAGGGAAGCTAAGGGAGAAAGTCCTTTGCTCTGGATTTTTATAACTGGAGCTGGAGGGCAGAGCATCCTTTCTCCTCTGGTTGATGAATTGGAAGAATGTGAGGCAGAACAGCCTACAGCCACATGGGAATGCCTTTCTGTGGTGGGAGAAAATGGAATCAACTGGCAGAGAAAAGGGCAGGGGAATGCGGAGGAAGGACATTGAACAAGAGAGCAGACACAGAAAGAGAACAAGACAGACGCAGAGCAACAAAGCAAAAAAACAAAAACATATCATGCAGGACAGAGATGGAAAAAGCACAGCATATGCAACAAAGATGACCTGTGACAGAACGTGTCACAGAGAGAGAGGGAGGAAGAGCAATCAAGCAACAAGGAGTCAAAGGACTAGAGAGACAAGCAATCAGGGGCAGACACACTTGCAAGCATCCAGGTTCCTTGAGGCCAGAGCTGCCTCTGCTTTCACTGGGGGTCAATAACTTATCTGTTTTGGCTTTAGTTAATTCAAGTTAAGGCTCTGATAACTGCAACTGAAAGAGTTCTGATTTGTTATGTAAGACCAGGTTCTATACTTCTTTTGGAGTTCTGCACAGCTTTAAGTAAGACGTTTAATCAATAGTTAATGAACTAGATTAAACACCCAACTTGAAATCTTTAAGATTAGATAAACTGGCTCTTAAGGATCTTATAGGGGCAATCCTATCTTATGACCAGCATGCTCTCCTGAGTTACATTTTGGTTATGAAACTTTAGGGTTTAAGCGTAGTGCATTTCTGAATAATATACCTTTGGAACTAAAAACTTGTTAAAAAGTTACAATCTCTTTTCAAAGATAAGTAGTTTTAATTTAAATGTGTAGATACTAAAATGACTTTTCCAAAACCCAAATTATCTACAAACACTGATTTTAATCTAAGAAATGAGTGTTAAAAAACACTGAAGCAATATTTTTTACACAAGTTAATTTTTCAGAATATAGATGCTCAACTCTGGAATAACAGCCTTTTTCTCTTTTATCAAATTTTAAGGACAATCTACCTTAAATCTGAGTTTTTAAACTACCCTGTCCTCATCTCAATCTCAGGTTTTCATCCCCTGACCAAGACTATTTCAATCTAGTCTCATTCTTATCTTTTAGATTATGTCTGATGAAAAGATGGATAACTCACAACATAAAAAAAGGAAAGGGCTTCCCTAGTGGCGCAGTGGTTGAGAGTCCGCCTGACACAGGTTCGTGCCCCGGTATGGGAAGATCCCACATGCCGTGGAGCGGCTGGGCCTGTGAGCCATGGCCACTGAGCCTGCGAGTCCGGAGCCTGTGCTCCGCAATAGGAGAGGCCACAACAGTGAGAGGCCCGTGTACTGCAAAAAAAAAAAAGGCAAGATGCAAAGGGGGGTGGGGGTGGGATGAATTGGGAGACTGGGATTGACACATATACACTATTGATACTATGTATAAAATAGATAACTATGAGAACCTACTGTATAGCACAGGGAACTCTAATCAGTGCTCTGTGGTGACCTAAATGGGAAGGAAATCCAAAAAAGAGGGGATATATGTATATGTATAGCTGATTCACTTTGCTGTACAGTAGAAACTAGCACAACATTGTAAAGCAACTACACTGCAATAAAAATTTTTTTTAAAAAGACAAGATGCAATTCAGTTATGTGGATAATAGGGAGGCTTACTATCATCTGCATGAAAAGTAAAGATATTTTAAGAAAATAACTCTTTAGGTAGAATGAAAATCATGGGTAGTGACTGGGAGATGACTATTAAAAGAACTCTTTTAGGAACTTTCCAAGGCCATCTGCAAAGGAAAGAATATAATCTCTTCTTACCATTGTCCTCTTTTACCTGTCCTTTTTAAAAGTAGGATAAAAGAAAAAGGATGAATAAAATTAGTTAAGAGAACATACTCAACTGCTAAAATGTTAAGAGTCTACAAAAGGGATAAGGTGGTAAAATAAGAATGAAGAATAAAAATACGGGGACTTCCCTAGTGGCGCAGTGGCTAAGAATCTGCCTGCCAATGCAGGGGACACGGGTTCGAGCTCTGGACCGGGAAGATCCCATATGCTGCGGAAAAACTAAGCCTGTGAGCCACAACTACTGAGCCTGCGCTCTAGAGCCCGCAAGCCATAACTACTGAGACCACTTACCACAACTACTGAAGCCCGCACACCTAGAGCCTGTGCTCTGCAACAAGAGACGCCACCACAATGAGAAGCCTGCACACCGCAACGAAGAGTAGTCCCCGCTCACTGAAACTAGAGAAAGCCCGCGCACAGCAATGAAGACCCAATGCAGCCTAAAATCAATAAATTTAAAATATGTACAGCTTTAAAAAAAAAAAAATATGAAAGAGTCTCAGTCGGAGGAAGATGGCAGAAGAGTAAGACGCGGAGATCACCTTCCTCCCCACAGATACACTAGAAATACATCTACACGTGGAACAACTCCTACAAAACACCTACTGAACGCTGGCAGAAGACCTCAGACCTCCCAAAAGGCAAGAAACTCCCCACGTACCTGGGTAGGGCAAAAGAAAAAAGAATAAACAGAGACAAAGGAATAGGGACGGGGCCTGCACCACTGGGAGGCAGCTGTGAAGGAGGAAAGGTTTCCACACACTAGGAAGCCCCTTCGCGGGTGGAGACTGCGGGTGGCGGAGGGGGGAAGCTTCGAAGCCGCGGAGGAGAGCAGAGCAACAGGGATGTGGAGGACAAAGCGGAGAGATTCCCGCACAGAGGATCGGTGCCGACCGGCACTCACCAGCCCGAGAGGCTTGTCTGCTCACCCGCCGGGGCAGGCGGAGCTGGAGCTGAGGCTCAGGCTCCGGTTGGAGCGATGGGAGAGGACTGGGGTTGGCGGCGTGAACACAGTCTGTAGGGGGTTAGTGCACCACGGCAAGACGGGAGGGAGTCCGGGAAAAGTCTGGACCTGCCTAAGAGGCAAGAGACTTTTTCTTCCCTCTTTGTTTCCTGGTGCTCGAGGAGAGGGGATTAAGAGCGCTGCTTAAAGGAGCTCCAGAGATGGGTGTGAGGCGCGGCTAACAGCGCGGACCCCAGAGAGGGGCAGGAGATGCTAAGGTTGCTGCTGCAGCCACCAAGAAGCCTGTGTGCGAGCACAGGTCACTATCCACACCTCCATTCCGGGGAGCCTGTGCAGCCCGCGACTGCCAGGGTCCCGGGATCCAGGGACAACTTCCCTGGAAGAACGCACGGCGCGCCTCAGGCTGCTGCAACGTCATGCCGGCCTCTGCCGCTGCAGGCTTGCCCCGCATCCGTAACCCTCCCTCCCCCCGGCCTCAGTGAGCCAGAGACCCCAAGTCACCTGCTCCTTTAACCCCGTCTTGTCTGAGCGAAGAACAGACACCCTCCGGCAACCTCCACGCACAGGCGGGGCCAAATCCAAAGCTGAGCCCCGGGAGCTGTGCGAACAAAAAAAAGAAACGGAAATGTCTGCCAGCAGCCTCAGAAGCAGCGGATTAAATCTCCACAATCAACCTGATGTGTACCCTGCATCTATGGGTGGAATACATGAATAGACAACGAATCATCCCAAATTGAGGAGGTGGACTTTGAGAGCAAGATTTATTACTTTTTATCCTTTTCCTCTTTTTGCAAGTGTGTATGTGTATGCTTCTGTGTGAGATTTTGTCTGTATAGCTTTGCTTTCACCATTTGTCCTAGAGTTCTATCCGTCCGTGTTTTTTTTCTTTTTAAAACAACTTTTTTCTTAATAATTATTTTTTATTTTAATTATTTTATTTTATCTTACTTTATTCTCCTTCCTTCCTTTCTTTCTTTCTACCTTTCTTTCTTTCCTTCTTTCTACATTTCCTTCTTTCTTTCTACTTTTTCTCCCTTTTATTCTGAGCCGTGCGGATGAAAGGCTCTTGGTGCTGCAGCCAGGTGTCAGACCTGTGCCTCTGAGGTAGGAGAACCGAGTTCAGGACATTGGACTACCAGAGACTTCCCGGCTCCACGTAATGTCAAATGGCGAAAGCTCTCCCAGAGTACTCCATCTGAATGCGAAGACCCAGCTCCACTCAACCACCAGCAAGCTACGGTGCTGGACATCCTATGCCAAACAACTAGCAAGACAGGAACACAACCCCACCTATTAGCAGAGACGCTGCCTAAAGTCATGATAAGTCCACAGACACCCCAAAACACACCACCAGACGTGGACCTGCCCACCAGAAAAACAAGATCTAGCCTCAACCATCAGAACACAGGCACTAGTCCCCTCCACCAGGAAGCCTACACAACCCACTGAACCAACTTTAGCCACTGGGGACAGACACCAAAAACAACGGGAACTACGAACCTGCAGCCTGCAAAAAGGAGACCCCAAACACAGTAAGATAAGCAAAATGAGAAGACAGAAAAACACATGGCAGATGAAGGAGCAAGATAAAAACCCACCAGACCTAACAAATAAAGAGGAAATAGGCAGTCTACCTGAAAAACAATTCAGAATAATGACAGTAAAGATGACCCAAAATCTTGGAAATAGAGAAAATGCAAGAAACGTTTAACAAGGACCTAGAAGAACTAAAGATGAAACAAGCAACGATGAACAACACAATAAATGAAATTAAAAATACTCTAGATGGGATCAATAGCAGAATAACTGAGGCAGAAGAACGGATAAGTGACCTGGAAGATAAAAGAGTGGAAATAACTACTGCAGAGCAGAATAAAGAAAAAAGAATGAAAAGAACTGAGGACAGTCTCAGAGACATCTGGGACAACATTAAACACACCAACGTTCGAATTATAGGGGTTCCAGAAGAAAAAGAAAAAAAGAAAGGGACTGAGAAAATATTTGAAGAGATTATAGTAGAAAACTTCCCTAATATGGGAAAGGAAATAGCTAATCAAGTCCAGGAAGCACAGAGAGTCCAATACAGGATAAATGCAAGGAGAAACACGCCAACACACATATTACTCACACTGTCAAAAGTTAAATACAAAGAAAACATATTAAAAGCAGCAAGGGAAAAACAACAAATAACACACAAGGGAAGCCCCATAAGGTTAACAGCCGATCTTTCAGCAGAAACTCTGCAAGCCAGAAGGGACTGGCAGGACATATTTAAAGTGATGAAGGAGAAAAACCTACAACCAAGATTACTCTACCCAGCAAGGATCTCATTCAGATTTGATGGAGAAATTAAAACCTTTACAGACAAGCAAAAGCTGAGAGTTCAGCACCATAAAACCAGCTTTACAACAAATGCTAAAGGAACTTCTCTAGGCAAGACACACAAGAGAAGGAAAAGACCTACAGTAACAAACCCAAAACAATTAAGAAAATGGGAATAGGAACATACATATCGATAATTACCGTAAATGTAAATGGATTAAATGCTCCCACCAAAAGACACAAACTGGCTGAGTGGATACAAAAACAAGACCCATATATATGCTGTCTACAAGAGACCCACTTCAGACCTAGAGACACATACAGACTGAAAGTAAGGGGATGGAAAAAGATATTCCATGCAAATGGAAACCAAAAGAAAGCTGGAGTAGCAATTCTCATATCAAACAAAATAGACTTTAAAATAAAGACTATTAGAAGAGACAAAGAAGGCCACTACATAATGATCAAAGGATCGATCCAAGAAAAAGATATAACAATTGGGAATATTTATGCACCCAGCATAGGAGCACCTCAATACATAAAGCACATACTAACAGCCATAAAAGGGGAAATCGACAGTAAGAGATACAGAGTAGTGGGCTTTAACACCCCACTTTCACCAACGGACAGATTGTCCAAAATGAAAAGAAATAAGGAAACACAAGCTTTAAATGATACATTAAACAAGATGGACTTAACTGACATTTATAGGACATGCCATCCAAAAACAACAGAATACACGTTTTTCTCAAGTTCTCATGGAACATCACAAATCAAGCCTTGGTAAATTTAAGAAAATTGAAATTGTATCAAGTATCTTTTCCGACCACAACGCTATGACACTAGATATCAATTACAGGAAAAGATCTGTAAAAAATACAAACACATGGAGGCTGAACAATACACTACTTAATAACAAGGTGATCACTGAAGAAATCAAAGAGGAACTCAAAAAATACCTAGAAACAAATGACAATGGAGACATGACGACCCAAAACGTATGGGACGCAGCAAAAGCAGTTCTAAGAGCGAAGTTAAGAGCAATACAGTCCTACCTTAAGAAACAGTAAACATCTCGAATAAACAACCTAACCTTGCACCTAAAGCAATTAGAGAAAGAAGAACAAAAAAACCCCAAAGACAGCAGAAGGAAAGAAATAATAAAGATCAGATCAGACATAAATGAAAAAGAAATGAAGGAAACGATACCAAAGATCAATAAAACTAAAAGCTGGTTCTTTGAGAAGATAAACAAAATTGATAAACCATTAGCCAGACTCATCAAGAAAAAAAGGGAGAGGACTCAAATCAATAGAATTAGAAATGAAAAGCGAGAAGTAACAACTGACACTGCAGAAATACAAAAGATCATGAGAGATTACTACAAGGAATTCTATGCCAATAAAATGGACAACCTGGAAGAAATGGACAAATTCTTAGAAATGCACAACCTGCCAAGACTGAATCAGGAAGAAATAGAAAATATGAACAGACCAATCACAGGCACTGAAATTGAAACTGTGATTAAAAATCTTCCAACAAACAAAAGCCCAGGACCAGATGGCTTCACAGGCCAATTCTATCAAACATTTAGAGAAGAGCTAACACCTATACTTATCAAGCTCTTCCAAAATATAGCAGAGGGAGGAACACTCCAAAACTCATTCTACAAGGCCACCATCACCCTGATACCAAAACCAGACAAGGATGTCACAAAGAAAACTACAGGCCAGTATCACTGATGAACACAGATGCAAAAATTCTCAACAAAGTACTAGCAAACAGAATCCAACAGCACATTAAAAGGATCATACACCATGAAAAGTGGGGTTTATCCCATGAACGCAAGGATTCTTCAATATACGCAAATCAATCAACGTGATACACCGTATTAACAAACTGAAGGAGAAAAACCATATGATCATCTCAACAGAAGCAGAGAAAGCTTTTGACAAAATTCAACACCCATTTATGATAAAAACCCTCCTGAAAGTAGGCATAGAGTGAACTTTCATCAACATAATAAAGGCCATATATGACAAACCTACAGCCAACATCATTCTCAATGGTGAAAAACTGAAAGCATTTCCACTAAGATCAGGAACAAGACAAGGTTGCCCACTCTCACCACTCTTATTCAACATAGTTTTGGAAGTTTTAGCCACAGCAATCAGAGAAGAAAAGGAAATAAAAGGAATCCAAATCGGAAAAGAAGAAGTAAAGCTGTCACTGTTTGCAGATGACATGATACTATACATAGAGAATCCTAAAGATGCTACCAGAAAACTACTAGAGCTAATCAATGAATTTGGTAAAGTAGCAGGATACAAAATTAATGCACAGAAATCTCTGGCATTCCTATATACTAATGATGAAAAATCTGAAAGTGAAATCAAGAAAACACTCCCATTTACCATTGCAACAAAAAGAATAAAATATCTAGGAATAAACCTACCTAAGGAGACAAAAGACCTGTATGCAGAAAATTATAAGACACTGATGAAAGAAATTAAAGATGATACAAATAGATGGAGAGATATACCATGTTCTTGGATTGGAAGAATCAACATTGTGAAAATGACTCTACTACCCAAAGCAATCTACAGATTCAATGCAATCCCTATCAAACTACCACTGGCATTTTTCACAGAACTAGAACAAAAAATTTCACAATTTGTATGGAAACACAAAAGACCCCGAATAGCCAAAGCAATCTTGAGAACGAAAAACAGAGCTGGAGGACTCAGGCTCCCTAACTTCAGACTACACTACAAAGCTACAGTAATCAAGACAGTATGGTACTGGCACAAAAACAGAAAGATAGATCAATGGAATAGGATAGAAAGCCCAGAGATAAACCCATGCACATATGGTCACCTTATCTTTGATAAAGGTGGCAGGAATATACAGTGGAGAAAGGACAGCCTCTTCAATAAGTGGTGCTGGGAAAATTGGACAGGTACATGTAAAAGTATGAGATTAGATCACTCCCTAACACCATACACAAAAATAAGCTCAAAATGTATTAAAGACCTAAATATAAGGCCAGAAACTATCAAACTCTTAGAGGAAAACATAGGCAGAACTCTCTATGACATAAATCACAGCAAGATCCTTTTTGACCCACCTCCTAGAGAAATGGAAATAAAAACAAAAATAAACAAATGGGACCTAATGAAACTTCAAAGCTTTTGCACAGCAAAGGAAACCATAAACACGACCAAATGACAACCCTCAGAATGGGAGAAAATATTTGCAAATGAAGCAACTGACTAAGGATTAACCTCCAAAATTTACAAGCAGCTCATGCAGCTCAATAACAAAGCAAACAACCCAATCCAAAAATGGGTAGAAGACCTAAACAGATATTTCTCCAAAGATGATATACAGACTACCAACAAACACATGAAGGAATGCTCAACATCATTAATTATTAGAGAAATGCAAATCAAAACTACAATGAGATATCATCCCACACCGGTCAGAATGGCCATCATCAAAAAATCTAGAAATAATAAATGCTTGAGAGGGTGTGCAGAAAAGGGAACCCTCTTGCACTGCTGGTGGGAATGTGAATTGGTACAGCCACTATGGAGAACAGTATGGAGGTTCCTCAAAAACTACAAACAGAACTACCATATGACCCAGCAATCCCACTACTGGGCATATACCCTGAGAAAACCATAATTCAAAAAGAGCCATGTACCAAACTGTTCATTACAGCTCTATTTACAATAGCCAGGAGATGGAAACAACCTAACTGTCCATCATCAGATGAATGAATAAAGAAGATGTGGCACATATATACAATGGAATATTATTCAGCCATAAAAAGAAACGAAATTGAGTTTTTTGGAGTGAGGTGGATGGACCTAGAGTCTGTCATACAGAGTGAAGTAAGTCAGAAAGAGAAAGACAAATACCATATGCTAACACATATATATGGAATCTAAGGAAAAAAAATGTCATGAAGAACCTAGGGGTAAGACGGGAATAAAGACACAGGCCTACTAGAGAACAGACTTGAGGATATGGGGAGGAGGAAGGGTAAGCTGTGACAAAGTGAGAGTGCCGTGGACATATATACACTACCAAACGTAAAAGAGATAGCTAGTGGGAAGCAGCCGCATAGCACAGGGAGATCAGCTCGGTGCTTTGTGACCACCTGGATGGGTGGCAAAGGGACGGTGGGAGGGAGGGAGATGCAAGAGGGAGGAGATATGGGAACCTATGTATATGTATAACTGATTCACTTTGTTATAAATCAGAAACTAACACACCATTGTAAAGCAATTATACTCCAATAAAGATGTAAAAAATATATATATGAAAGAGTGGCCAGAAACATGCTAAAAAATTACAAAGGATTTTTTAATTTTTAAAAAAGTATACAAAATGTGCTGCATAGGGCTTCCCTGGTGGCGCAGTGGTTGAGACTCCGCCTGCCGATGCAGGGGACACGGGTTCGTGCCCCGGTCCGGGAAAATCCCACATGCCGCGGAGCGTCTGGGCCCGTGAGCCATGGCTGCTGAGCCTGCGCGTCCGGAGCCTGTGCTCCGCAACGGGAGAGGCCACAACAGTGAGAGGCCCGCGTACCGAAAAAAAAATAAAAAATAAAAAAAATAAAAAAAATAAAAATGTGCTGCATAGAGTCCAAGGCTTCCCTGGTGGCGCAGTGGTTAAGAATCCACCTGCCAATGCAGGGCACACAGCTTCCAGCCCTGGTCCAGGAAGATCCCACATGTCGCGGAGCAACTAAGCCCATGCTTCACAACTACTGAGCCTGTGCTCTAGAGCCCGAGAGCCACAACTACTGAGCCCATGTGCCACACCTACTGAAGCCCACGCACCTAGAGCCTGTGCTCCGCCGCAAGAGAAGCCACCACAGTGGGGAACCCTGCACTGTGACGAAGAGTAGCCCCCACTTGCTGCAACTAGAGAAAGCTTGCAAGCAGCAACAAAGACGCAACGCAGCCATAAATAAATAAATAAATAAAATAAAATTAAAAAAATATACATAAATCCTTGACTAAACAAAGGCAAGCCAGGTCTTTAAGGTAAAGGTAGATATGAGGACCACCAGGACTGGTAGTCACTATATTATGCTGCTGAGGATGCAGTTCCTAGGAAAAACGCTTCTTTAATAACTAGATAAGATTTTTTTTAAATGTAGTATTCACAATATCCAGCATACAATATAAAATTACTAGACAGATGAAGAACATGGAAATGTGACCCAATCAATATAAAGAGATGCAGGAATCATGAAATTAGGAGACATGAATTTTTGACATTTATTATAAGCAAATTCAAGGATTCAAAAGAAAGTACAAACATAATTAAGGGTAAAATGGGAAATACCAATAAAGAAATGTAAACTGCAAGAAGAGTAAACTTGAAGAAGGGCAATAAAAACTACCCAAACTGAAGGAAAGAGGAAAAAAGCCAAAAAGAAAATTGAACAGAGCCTCAGAGACTCACATAATATCAAATTTGTTAGAAAAATGTAGGTCAAAAGATATGCCACATTCATTAAGGTAGGGTTCGAAAAAGATCGGAGCCCTGGCCTTTCAACTATTTTAACCCAGCAGTTGAAATACAGCAGACCCTCAGAAATATTATGATAAATGGATTAAGCCCAGAAAAAAACAAAAGTATGTTGGTGAAAGGGCTAACAAGTATTAAACTTCTTGCATTTTTCTTGTTCCCACAGTATGAATGTGTCTGTGTGTATATGTGTAAATATAATTTGGTGAGGCAGACAGTCTGAGGTGATTTTCTGTTGACTTGGCCTTCTCCAAATAAACCACCAGCGGATTTCCTTTTCCTGTTTGCATCTACATAAACATGAAGGTATGATGAGGGGAACTACAGGTTAGAATAAGAAGTTATACAAGCTTATAGAAGCCACATTCTCAAATTCAGAGCAAATATTAAGCCAGAATCTTAGACTTTCAGTGCTTATCTTTTCTGAATTCCCATTTTTAATATTTCATTCAATCTTTTTCATGGATCACTTAGTCCTTATGTTTCCTCTCTTTCTAGTCAGGGCAAGAACCATGTGAAATTAATCCTTCACAATAATGCTGTCCAGGCTGGCCCATTCCATTATCTCTACAACAGGGCAGGTGGTCAAAGTAATGCCTCCCTTGCTCTGGATCATCAATTAGTTAGTAGTGATCCTCTGCATTTTCCCTGGAAATATTGATTTCTACTTTCAAATGTAATTCAACTAAAAAAAGTTCTAGATTGCTTTCTAAGTGCCAACACTGTGCTTAACTCAGCGTGAGATAACAAAAGGAAGAAATAAACTCTGCACACTACAAATTTACCATGATGATGAAAAAGATCAAGTTTAAAAGTAACCACACTAAAAAGCAGAGTGAAAAAAAGTGATAAGAGCCACAGAAAAACTGCAACATGTGAGAGGCAATACGAAAATGTCATCCAGGTGGAGCTGCAGGAAGAACAGCATTACCAAAACAGGGCTAGGAAAAGACAAACACGTTCAGGGAATAGCATTTGTATTTGTCATGGACCAGAATCTAGAATGTGTTAAGTGGGAAACAGTGGAATATAAAACCAGATTTGCAGACTATGGTTAGAAATGAAAGGCTTGGAATTTGAATATAAATTTGAAATGAAGAGTATAAATTAGATAATGGTGAAGCACTGAAGATTTTTAAAGAGAAGGAAAGTCTTTCTTCTTGTAATGAAAGCAGAAGTTTAAAAAATGGAAATAGGCAAAGATAACTGAGACTTTGACTAGGAGACATGATATTCTTAACAGAAATATTAAAGCCAAGTGGAAGAAAACATGTAGCAGGGCAAAAAAGCTAGTTGAAGTATCAAAAGAACATGCAGGTGGAAACATGGCACCAGAGTTTTAGAGAGATTGGCAGATTAGAGCTCTGAGTTAAGGAATTATGCTGCCATGAGGTGGGATTTTTAGGATCACATTTACTTCCTATATAGAAACCAAGAAAGATAGGTGGGGGATGAATGGGTACCTCAGGTTATTTAAAAATAAGTTAATGACAAGACAACTGCTTTAGGTTCAATAATTAACATTTTACATTTTACAATCCTCCAGCTCTTGGAAAAGGAATCCAGAAAGCAACCCTCCTTATTTCTCTTGAGTATTCTTTGAAGATACATAAAATACTCTATCCAAGAACATTCTAACATTTTAATGCGCAATCTTAGCTAAATTTTAAGCTAATCTGATTAGAAACATATTCATACTGAAACAATTACTTGCATTTTTTCTAACCTGTGATAAATGCTTTATTTTGAACTTTCTTTGAGATCCAAGAGCTTTTACTTTTAAACCAGAACACATGAAAGCTCTCAAGAAGGAAATACATAGGAGCATAGTCATACATTTGGCCATATAAAATGGTACTATAAACGATATTCCTGTTACAAACTCCTGTTAGTATGTCTCTCTTCTCTTTTCCCTCCAATCCTCCAAATTAAAAATACATTTCACCCTTGAAAACCATTGGTGTTAGTGACACCAACCCCCTTCCCCCCCAGAGCTGAAAATCCACATATAACTTTACAGTCAGCCCTCTGTACGTGCGGTTCTGTACGTGTAGTACTGTATAGTATGTATTTATTGGGGAAAAAAATCCACGTATAAGTGGACCTGTGCAGTTCAAACCTATTTTGTTCAAGGGTTAAATGTACTCGCATATTTTGTAAGGCTCTGCTTATACTGTTATAGGCCATGACTGGGTTAGGTATTCACTTTTAAAACCTCTCAAATGTTGAAATTTGGATAACCAGGAAAACTACTTCAAATGTTGCTGGTCAAGGTATATACACTGGCAATGTACATCTGTAACTAAAAGGTGCCTTGAAGATTGTTTGGTCCTGTCCAAAATGTCCATGAGCATATTTGGTCCATGCCAAATGGTCTGGGACAAGATCAAATACCAAGGACCTTTTGGTGTGGACCAAACGTCTGTTAACCAAAGAGTGTATTCACAGCTTTCACAAGTACTAAAAGGAGGCCTGAGGTTAAGGGAGAGACTGAAGGTCCAGTATTGATATTTAACTCTAAGCTCTTTTCTTCTCTTTTATTCCTGAGGACCCAATTGGATACACACACATTATTTAGTTGGTATTATTTACCTTATCCATAGTTTTTGTTTTTTTAATTTTTTAAATTGTAGGTCTAGAAATTCTATATGATAGGAGATATTATTATTCTGTTCATATTCCTTTTACCCTCTAGTAATAATTTCTTTAATCCTTTCCCACAATTTTATTCAACTTTTATTTTTAACTATACACTCTATTTACGTCCTCTTTAAAATTTTTTAAATGTAGAAATAATAATGTCCATTGAGAAAAACATAAGACAAGCTGAAGGAACATAATAAAAACTACCCACAATCCTACCATCATCAGAAAAACTGTTACTATTTGGTAACACGTCTTGAATTCATATATACATTCCATGTATACAGTATAAGACAAATACGTATGTATTTATTTACTTTAAGATTCTGATTTCTTTTCCTTCTGTTTTTATCTTTGTATATTTGTTTTGTTTTAACCTTTACTCTGTTTATATCCTTTGGCTAGTGTCCTAGGCTTAACCAAAGTCTGAGTTTGGGGACTTTTACCTTCTTCGGCTGCACTTAAAAGAGCTTATCTTACATTTTTGCATATTTGACTTTAGTATTATAATAGTTTCCTTCTTGAAATTTCTGAATTTCTGTTTTGGTTCTTGAATTTCGTTGTTTTTGCTCATCTGTTTACTCTCCCCTAAATTCATTAAAACTTATTTTATCTTGTTGGTTAGTTGACGCATTTCACAGCATCATCTTTTAACTACATGTTTTCATGTATGTGACCTTCTGGCAAACATAAAACCAAAAGGGCAGAAAACAGATTGGTGGCTACCAGCAGCTGGGGATAAGAAGAAGGAACTGACTAAAAAGGAGCATACAAAGCCCTTTTTGAGGTGACAGAAATATTCTATGTCTTCATGTAAGCTATGTTAAAAAGGGTAAATTTTATTATTTGTAAATTACATCTCAGCATCAAACATATACATACAAACACACAAACACAATGACATAGGAAGCAGAACTGATATGACTTAACAGTGAATTATCATGATCAGGGGAGGAGGGCCAATGGTAACCTTCAGGTTTCTGGGGGTATGAAAAGGTATCTTGTTTATTGTGTAATGAAGGGACTTTTCTGATGTGCAGGAAAGCTGGCAAGGATACCTGTCCACATGTTATGCTATGTTAAAATGAATCTCTTAAAAGGTAGAATGAACTGTGGAAAGTGTTACTGAGGAAGGAAAACATACAAAAGGTTGGCGCAGGGCAGCCACATACATGGTCATGATCCTACAGGAGAAGACCTCCAACCATACCAGCAGGTAGGCTCGAGCCCCAGCTTCAGGTGGGTCGTCCAGTAGGTGAACATCCTGTGGATGCTAATATAAGCGCAATTCTTCAGAAGCTCCTCCAGGATCTTGCCAAAGAATCAGGACCCCACTGTGTACTGCCCATCTATTAGTTCAGTGTAAAGTACGGCCTTTCCAAGTGACCTTGAACCTCAATCCCTGCACTATCCTCTTGTCTCTTTTCTCACAACTATCGGGGGCTCTGCTCCTTGCTCCAAAAAGGTGATCACATCTGGCTTAGAGATGGATATACTAGTGAGTTCAGGTACCTATAGTTCATCAACATTACATCTCTGCTTTACTGTCTCTCTTTGAAAGGTCCAGACATTCCCACTTATCTTGAGAAAAATCTAAAGCCACATCCCTGAACTTCATTAATCCAGGGTCAATCTTCCTTAGTGTTCTTCCCTAGGAAAAACACAGAGTCCAGAGAAGCACAGCTGTACTTTGACTTTTAGGTATGCAACAACTCTAACTGAATCCACAAGATACTTCTTTTGCGGAGGGGTAGAATGCATGAAGCCCAACAACTCCATGAACACAGTAAGTGGCCCCAGAACCACTGCACTGTTTTTAACTTTACTTTTTAAAAACTCCCTGTTCTATCTACTATAAAATGGTGAAGAAGGAGAATTCCTTGTTCTACTATAAAATGCCAAACAGGGGGATTTAGATGGCATGTCCACAGCAACAATCTTTGTAGAAAAAAGACTCACATAAACCAAAAATGGAGGCTTTTTTCCATTTTGCATCTGCCTGCAAACTTCCCTTAACAGAGGAACGCTGATTTTCATAAAACAGCTAAATCCGTGCAACTCAACAGAACCACAGTCTAAACGGTTTTCCTCAGACAACAATGATTCTATTTCAACAAATCAGTACTCTATGGTAGCCACTAGCCACATGTGGTACTCAAAAAATGTGTCTTGTCTGAATTGAGGTGTGCTGTAAGTTAATATTAAACTTTGCCTTTTGAAGACTTAGTATGAAAAAATAACTCATTCATAATTTTGAAACACTGATTACATGTTGAAATAATATTTGAATATACTGTGCTAAATAAAATATATTATTAAAATTAATTTTACCTGTTTCCTTTTAATTTTTAAATGTGGCCACTGGAAAATTTAAGTCTTTACAATACAAAGGCAAGTCTAATCTTCATGACTTTACTTATAGACGACTTAACTAATCAACTACTGAATATAATAAAAATTGCCTTTTTATAAATTTCAGTTGTTTAAAGAACCATTTTCTAATGCAAGCAAATATTATATATTAATATAGATTCACTTGGATAAAAGAAATTAAAAAGAACACTATATTCATGCACTGCTGGACCATATTTAATCACTCTCAAAAGATAGATCACCTCTTTCATTAGGCTTGTAAATCTGACACAGTAAACAAAGCATATTTTCTCAAAGACCTTATGTCAGAATTTCACACCCTAGTTAAAAGATACATGACCACCTAAGGCACAAGCACAAGGTATTCGGCAAAATTTAAAAAGCCATATGCACAGCAAACAAACTCCTAACGTATTACCTGATAGATATCTGATAAACTGCTGCTCCCAGAGTCACTGGCAATGCTACAACCAGACTGACTAGAAGACACATGAGTCACCTGTGGATGAGGGTTGTCTGCAATGTGCATCTTGGTAAGATCAGCTGGAAGCTGAAAAAGAAAAATAATTTAAGATAATCTAAATATCAAGCATTACCTTTAAAGAGTTCTTGACACACTGTAACTTCTGCAACAACATTTTGTTTTATGGACATTTCTATGCAACTTAATTTCTAATCTAAATTCTCCATTCTTGGGAAAAATCTTAGAAAGTGATAAGAACCAAATCAGCATTCTGACTGTTAGGCAAGCCTACAGTGGAAGCCCACTTAGCAGCTTTCAAAAGACATTACCATGAGTAATGGTATTTCAGAGGAAAAAACTGGCCTTTCCTCAAATAAAAATATCAGCTGTTGCTACCATAAAAGGTAGGAATGCTCGCTCGCTCCCTCCCTCCCTCCCTCCCTCTCTCTCTCTTACACATAACACACACACACCTCACTAACACAAAATGGTTGCTAATTCCAGAACAAAACAGGAAAATCTTGGATTAAAGTACAGCATCTGGCACCAAGACTTAAGAAAAGTAACAGATGACTGCATTCAATATTCCAAAAATTTAGTAAGCCTCTTTTCATTTAATATTGTATTAGCTTATAGTTGGCCCCTAAAAAATTTGTTAGTAATCATAATTATTTAATGAATGTCTATGCTAGGTATAGGAATACAAGAGATGCAGAAGGAAATGATTCCACCACCTCATCTTTAATATGGTCAGTGATACAAGTTGTACAATATAATTCGCACCACAAAACTTTTAAAAATTTTACAAAATAAATGCTACAGGAGTTGAGACAAGATAGAAACCACTGTGCTCCAGAGCGGAGAGAGAAAATTTTACAAAGGCAATATGATGATGTATTTTCCAAATAATTTCTCTGCAACTAGCTATTCAGGACTACTGAGAGAAATCTATTTACTTTTTAGAGCAGGGTTTCACATTATTATAGGAAAATGTTATAGAAACACATGCATTAACAGTGGAAACTAAATATACTCTAAAGGAGAAAACGACCAAGCCTGAATTATATCAAGAGGAAGTAAGTCATGGTAATTAGAAAAATTTACATGAAAAAAACTACATAACAAACTTCCCCTGCTGGGATACATAATTCAGATGAATCCTGTAACTCAGATATACAGAAAAACAGTAACACACGCAATCTGATCCTTGAAGGTGCTTTTCTCTTAAGAGTATTTTCTGATTCCTAAAGAGGAGGCAAACAGGTTGAGAAGCACTTCTGATAGGCCCTGGTTAGAGAGACAAAAGTTATATTCGAAGGCCTAGCATGGAAGGCCATGCTTTGGATTTGGACCCTGGAAAGTACATTATACCCTAGTAAATAAGTGTGATCCAAAAGTAAACTGATGCTCATTTTAGAATCATCTCAATCCCTGATTTTGGATTAAAGTTATACAGGATTACTAATGCTTCCAGTCAGCTACTGAAAGCAAACACAAAACTTCACCAGAGAAAAAAAGACAAATCATCCTAGGCCTCAAAATACTAAAAACAAATTTCATACACAATATCCATTGCTCAAATAAAACCAGGCACATTAGGAGACAAGATGGCATTCATGAAAACTAAGGGAAATAATAAACTCTAGAAACCAGTGAAGAAAAACTTCCAAAAAATGGAGTTATCAGATACAGATTCTAAAATAACTGTATTTAATATATACCAGTGGTTGGAAAACATTTTCCTCAGAGGACCAAAGAGTATACACTTTAGGCTTTTGCAAGCCACATACAATCTCTGTGGTATTACTTTTTTTTTCTTTGAAAATTTTTTTAAACCACCTTTTAAAAAAGTAAAAATCATTCTTAGCTCACAGGTCATACAGCTCACAGGCCATATGTGGTCCAGTTTATCGATCATGACATACACGCAGAAAGACAACACTAAGAATTTTAGCAAAAAAACAAGGTAGAAAGCCCAGAGATAAAGTCATGCTCATATGGTCACCTCATCTTGGACAAAGGAGGCAAGAATATACAATGGAGAAAAGACAGCTTCTTCAATAAGTGGTGCTGGGAAAACTGGACAGCTACATGTAAAAGAATGAAATTAGAACACTCCCTAACACCATACACAAAAATCAACTCAAAATGGATTAAAGACCTAAATGTAAGGCTAGACACTATACAACTCTTAGAGGAAAAAGCATAGGAAGAACACTCTCTGACATAAATAACAGCAAGATCTTTTTTGACCTACCTCCTACAGAAATGGAAATAAAACCAAAATAAACAAATGGGACCTAATGAAACGTAAAACCTTTTGCACAGCAAAGGAAACCATAAACAAGATGAAAAGACAACCCTCAAAATCAGAGAAAATATTGGCAAGCAAAACAACTGACAAAGGGTTAATCTCCAAAATATACAAGCAGCTCATGCAGCTCAATATAAAAAAAACAAACAACCCAATCCAAAAATGGGCAGAAGATCTAAGTAGACATTTCTCCAAAGAAGATACACAGATTGCCAACAAACACATGAAAGAATGCTCAACATCACTAATCATTAGAGAAATGTAAATCAAAACTACAATGAGGTATCACCTCACACCAGTCAGAATAGCTATCATCAAAAAAATCTTCAAACAATAAATGCTGCAGAGGGTGTGGAGAAATGGGAACCCTCTTGCACTGCTGGTGGGAATGTAAATTGATACAGTCACTATGGAGAACAGTATGGAGGGTTCCCTAAAAAACTAAAAATAGAACTACCTTATGACCCAGCAATCCCACTATTGGGCATATACCCTGAGAAAACTATAATTCAAACAGTCATGTACCACAATGTTCACTGTAGCACTATTTACAATAGCCAGGACATGGAAGCAACCTAAGTGTCCATCAACAGACAGATGGATAAAGAAGATGTGGCACATATATACAATGGAATACTACTCAGCTATAAAAAGAAACAAAATTGAGTTATTTGTAGTGAGGTGGATGGACCTAGAGTCTGTCATACAGAGTGAAGTAAGTCAGAAAAAGAAAAACAAATACTGTATGCTAACACATATATATGGAATTAAAAAAAAAAAGAAAATGGTTCTGAAGAACCTAGGGGCAGGACAGGAATAAAGATGCAGACGTAGAGAATGGACTTGAGGACATGGGGAGGGGGAAGGGTATGCTGGGACGAAGTGAGAGAGTGGCATGGACATATATACACTACCAACTGTAAAACAGCTAGCTAGTGGGAAGCAGCTGCATAGCACAGGGAGATCAGCTAGGTGCTTTTTGACCACCTAGAGGGGTGGGATAGGGAGGGTGGGAGGGAGATGCAACAGGGAGGAGATATGGGGATATATGTATATGTATAGTTGATTCACTTTTGTTATAAAGCAGAAACTAACACACCATTGTAAAGCAGTTATACTCCAATAAAGGTATTAAAAATAAATAAAAATTTTTAAAAATAGAAAGTCAACAGATGGATTCAGTAACAAATTTGACAGAGCTAAGAAAAAACAGAAAAATAAACATTGGTCTGAAAAAATATATAGAATGAAGCATGGAGAGTAAAAAGAATGAAGCTAGGAGAGAAGGGCCAAGAGCCAAAGGATATACAGTGAGAAGGTAACATCTGAATAACCAGAGTCATAGAAATAGAAGAGTACTTAAGGCATAGAAATGACGGCTAAGCATTTTTCAAAGTTAACAAAGGTACAAAGTCACAGACCAAGTAGCTTTAAGAATTACAGGCAAGATAAATAAAAGCCAACCCATACCTATGCACACCAGGGTAGAAGTGTTGGGGAAAGAAACAAAGAGAAAAGTCTTAAGAGCAGTCTGGAAAAAAAGAGATTGCTTTGACAAGAGCAAAATTAAACTGATGGCTGACTTCTCAACTTGGAAGCCAGAAGACAATGGAGTGTTATCTCTAAGAGCTAGAATTCTACACCCAGTAAAAACAGTCCTCAAAATGGGCAAAACAGTCATTTTCAGAGAAACAAAAATGAAGAGAAATACTCCCACGGCAGATCTGCAGTGAAGAAAACCCACTGGGAGACAGAAAATGATGCCAAATGAAAGCTTCTAGATGAAGGAAAACCAATGAAAATCGGAAATGTGTGAGTAAATCAACATGAATATTGACTATATAAAATAGTAACACAAACCATAAGAAAGCTTATGTAGTTATATTAATGTCAGATGAAGTAGACTTTGAGGCAAAAGCATTAATAGACGCAAAAGGGGACATTTCATAATGATAAAAAGTTCAACACTAAATAGATTTGCACCTAGTTACACAGCCTCAAACTGTATTAGGTAAAAAAATGACAACAATAAAAGAAGAACTAGATGAATCTATAATTACGCCATGAAACTTTTACCACCCATCTCTCAGGGACAGAATAAGCAAATAAAAAATAGTAGATACAGAAGATATGAACATAATTAACAAAACTGACCTGAAGTGTATATATCAACACACAGAATACCGCAACCATCAACTATAGAATACATTTTTGGGCTTCTCTGGTGGCACAGTGGTCGAGAATCCGCCTGCCAATGCAGGGGACATGGGTTCAATCCCTCATCCGGGAAGATCCCACATGCCGTGGAGCAACTAAGTCCGTGCATCACAACTACTGAGCCTGTGCTCTAGAGCCCATGAGCCACAACTACCGAGACTGTGTGCCGCAACTACTGAAGCCTGCGCACCTAGAGCCTGTGCTCCACAACGAGAGAAGCCACCGCAATGAGGAGCCCATACACCTCAATAGAGTAACCCCCGCTCAGCAAAACTAGAGAAAGCCCGGCAACGAAGACGCGCAGCAACGAAGACCCAACACAGCCAAAAATAAATAAATAAAATAAATAAATTTATTTTAAGAAAACTATAGAATACATTATTTTAGAGTATATACATAAACATTTATAAACACTGACAGTAAGGCAGGCCTCGACAAAATTCAAAAGGTTAAAATTACACAGAGAATATCCTATGATTACAGTGCAAATAAGGTAGAAATAAGTAATAAAAAGATAACTAGAAAACTATTATGTATTTGGGAAATTATAAAACAAACCTGTAAATAGCCCACAGGTCAATGATGTCACATTGGAAATTAGAAAATATTTAAACAGAATAAAAATTAAAATGCTATATATCAAAACCTGTGGAATAAGCTAAAGCCATGCTTAGAGGCCATTTTATAGCTCTATTATGAGTACTAAAAAAGGAAGCAGAAAATCAAAGAGCTACCAATAACTGGTTTCAATAATACAGAAGATAGAGGAGTATGTTCCAGCTTAAAGATTTTCCTCTTACTTAGTGTCTACTGTTTAGATACAAAGAAAAAAATCTCATCTAGTAATGAAGTAGACAGAAAGGCAAAGACTGAATATAATTTTAAAATGACAAATGTCTGGTTGGGGTGTTGGGATGCAGAAGATATTTTATATTCCAAGATTCCTACTGAGGTAAGACCAAGGAAAAGGAGGTCAACCATAAAAGTAACACAGTGAACCAAAGCCACAAGAGCATATCTATAAACTGGTTTGGTAATGATACTTACAACATACTGAGTAATCATCATCCTTACTAGACCCTAAATGGCAAGCATTATTATTATCATCCCTACCTTACTGATGAGGAACTGAGGCAATTAGACTAAGCAACTTGCCCTAGATCTCACACTCACGTAAGCAGTGGAGTTGAAATTCAAACCCAGGTTCACCTGATTTCAGTACTCTGCTATACTCTACTTTATGCCAGGAACTCTGCTAGAAAAGATGAAAACAGATGGGTCCTACCAGCAAGGAGCTCAGTCTAATAGTGGAGAGAACACAGAGTTATAAGCATATAGATCTACTTTCTAAGTCATGAAGAAAACTTAGATCTTCATATAGGAATCCTCTCAACCTAGCCATCTGATGGGAATAATGATGATGATGATTGAAACTAATAACTGAGTGCTCACTATATTTACCAAATAGGTATACTACAGCAAATATATCCTTCCACATGCTTTTTCTATAGACTATCTAATTTGAGTAAGGGCTACTGCAAATTCAAGAATAGTGAGTAAAATAAGAATGATAAATGTAATGAAGGCTGTAGTAGGACTAATGCTTATTAGGGCTAGGGTTGCTCCTCCAATTAAATGAATTAATAAGTAGATGTTATTATTTTACCCGATTTACATATTAGGAAACCAACACCCAGAGAAGTTATAAAGGTTGCCCGTGGTCACATAGCTAGGAAGCAGGGGTATTGAAATCTGAAACCTAGGCTGCCTGACTATAAATCTGTTGTTCTTTCCTACGAAGTTGTTTCCTGATATTAAGTTGGGAGTTCATAACACCTGGTACTTACTATTTTCTTTAAAACAAAGAAAACATAAAGGAAAAGGTTTTCTTCCAATAGGAATTCCTGATTTCTTAAAACTTCTCCATGTCTTTCAGCTCATCTGCCCTTTTTCCTTTCCTGACCCCAGCCAGGATTTAATAGCTGACTTTTCATCAGCAACCTCAATTCACTTACCCCATCATCTTCCAGCCTACCAGGTCTGGCAAAATTTCCTCTTTTCCAAACCCATTTCCTATACCTGAACTTCTGAGCTCTGTTGGAGTTCACCTATCCATGAAGACTAGTGTCAAAGTTTTATTTGGAGGCTGGGAAGGCTAATGGCTTAAATACAGACACAGATTATGAAAGTACATAGTTTTTTGAAGACTATGTATACATGTAAAGG